>NW_027525863.1:0-14353 GCF_052094955.1 Ictidomys tridecemlineatus
CTATGCTTTGTTTGCTTTTGATGTAGCCCTAAGCAGAGACTGGCGAAAATCCCTTTCATGGAAAGGGGTTGCCAAGCTTCCAAAAAACTACGAGTTTCCTGAAATCTCAGCAAACATTTCTTTACCCAATCTTGATAATTCTTTCAGGTAGTGATCAGTACACCAAAACCACTTGGCTCACCAAATTTCGTTCTTCTAGGTTAAACCGTTCGTTTGCAGTAACCGTTTTCATTTTTAGGTTTCACTCTGTTTTCTCCTATAGGGATACATGTATTTGGAACTCTAAATCAAACACGGTTTGTGCTAGCTCTTTGAAACTTGACAGTATAAAGCAGTTTCCAGTTCTATCTCTACGGTTTGTTTGCTGTTGATGTAGTCCTAAGCAGAGACTGGCGAAAATCACTTTCATGGAAAGGGGTTGCCAAGCTTCCAAAAAACTACGAGTTGCCTGATATCTCAGGAAACATTTTTTCACCCAATCTTGATGATTCTTTCAGGTAATGATCAGTACACCAAAACCAATTGGCTCACCAAATTTCGTTCTTCTAGGTTAAACCGTTCGTTTGCAGTAACCGTTTTCATTTTTAGGTTTCACTCTGTTTTCTCCTATAGGGATACATGTATTTGGAACTCTAAATCAAAACACGGTTTGTGCTAGCTCTTTGAAACTTGACACTATAAAGCAGTATCCAGTTCTATCTCTATGCTTTGTTTGCTGTTGATGTAGCCCTAAGCAGAGACTGGCGAAAATCACTTTCATGGAAAGGGGTTGCCAAGCTTCCAAAAAACTACGAGTTCCCTGAAATCTCAGCAAACATTTTTTCACCCAATCTTGATGATTCCCTCAGGTAATGATCAGTACACCAAAACCACTTGGCTCACCAAATTTCGTTCTTCTAGGTTAAACCGTTCGTTTGCAGTAACCGTTTTCATTTTTAGGTTTCACTCTGTTTTCTCCTATAGGGATACATGTATTTGGAACTCTAAATCAAACACGGTTTGTGCTAGCTCTTTGAAACTTGACACAATAAAGCAGTTTCAAGTTCTATCTCTATGGTTTGTTTGCTGTTGATGTAGCCCTAATCAGAGACTTTCGAAAATCACTTTCATAGAAAGGGGTTGCCAAGCTTCCAAAAAACTACGAGTTGCCTGAAATCTCAGCTATATTTTCTCACCCAATCTTGATGATTCTTTCCGATAATGATCAGTACACCAAAACCACTTGGCTCACCAAATTTCGTTCGTCTAGGTTAAACCTTTCGTTTGCAGTAACCGTTTTCATTTTTATGTTTCACTCTGTTTTCTCCTATTGGGATACATGTATTTGGAACTCTAAATCAAACACGGTTTGTGCTAGCTCTTTGAAACATGACACAATAAAGCAGTTTCCAATTCTAACTCTATGCTTTGTTGTTGTTGATGTAGCCCTAAGCAGAGACTGGCGAAAATCACTTTCATGGAAAGGGGTTGCCAAGCTTCCAAAAAACTACGAGTTGCCTGAAATCTCAGCAAACATTTTTTCACCCAATCTTGATGATTCTTTCAGGTAATGATCAGTACCCCAAAACCACTTGGCTCACCAAATTTCGTTCTTCCAACTTAAACCGTTCGTTTGCAGTAACCGTTTTCATTTTTAGGTTTCACTCTGTTTTCTCCTATAGGGACACATGGATTTGGAACTCTAAATCAAACAAGGTTTTTGCTAGCTCTTTGAAACTTGACACAATAAAGCAGTTTCAAGTTCTATCTCTATGGTTTGTTTGCTGTTGATGTAGTCCTAACAGAGACTGGCGAAAATCACTTTAATGGAAAGGGGTTGCCAAGCTTCCAAAAAACTACGAGTTGCCTGAAATCTCAGCAAACATTTTTTCACCCAATCTTGATGATTCTTTCAGGTAATGATCAGTACACCAAAACCACTTGGGTCACCAAATTTCGTTCTTCTAGGTTAAACCGTTCGTTTGCAGTAACCGTTTTCATTTTTAGGTTTCACTCTGTTTTCTCCTATAGGCATACATGTATTTGGAACTCTAAATCAAACACGGTTTGTGCTAGCTCTTTGAAACTGACACAATAAAGCAGTTTCAAGTTCTATCTCTATGGTTTTTTTGCTGTTGATGTAGCCCTAAGCAGAGACTGGCGAAAAATCACTTCAATAGAAAGGGTTGCCAAGCTTACAATAAACTACGAGTTGCCTGAAATCTCAGCAATATTTTCTCACCCAATCTTGATGATTCTTTCAGGTAATGATCAGTACACAAAAAACACTTGGCTCACCAAATTTCGTTCTTCTAGGTTAAACCTTTCGTTTGTAGTAACCGTTTTATTTTTACGTTTCACTCTGTTTTATACTATAGGGATACATGTGTTTGGACCTCTAAATCAAACACGGTTTGTGCTAGCTCTTTGAAACTTGACACAGTAAAGCAGTTTCCAGTTCTATCTCTATGCTTTGGTTTGCTGTTGATGTAGCCCTAAGAAGAGACTGGCGAAAATCCTTTCATGGAAAGGGGTTGCCAAGCTTCCAAAAAACTACGAGTTTCCTGAAATCTCAGCAAACATTTTTTTCACCCAATCTTGATGATTCTTTCAGGTAATAATCAGTACACCAAAACCACTTGGCTCACCAAATTTCGTTCTTCTAGGTTAAACCGTTCGTTTGCAGTAACCGTTTTCATTTTAGGTTTCACTCTGTTTTCTCCTATAGGGATACATGTATTTGGAACTCTAAATCAAACACGGTTTGTGCTCGCTCTTTGAAACTTGACACAATAAAGCAGTTTCCAGTTCTATCTCTATGCTTTGTTTGCTGTTGATGTACCCCTAAGCAGAGACTGGCGAAAATCACTTTCATGGAAAGGGGTTGCCAAGCTTCCAAAAAACTACGAGTTGCCTGAAATCTCAGCAAACATTTTTTCACCCAATCTTGATGATTCATTCAGGTAATGATCAGTACACCAAAACCACTTGGCTCACCAAATCTCGTTCTTCTAGGTTAAACCGTTCGTTTGCAGTAACCGTTTTCATTTTTAGGTTTCACTCTGTTTTCTCCTATAGGGATACATGTATTTGGAACTCTAAATCAAACACGGTTTGTGCTAACTCTTTGAAACTTGACACAATAAAGCAGTTTCAAGTTCTATCTCTATGGTTTGTTTGCTGTTCATATAGACCTAAGCAGAGACTGGCGAAAATCACTTTCATGGAAAAAGTTTGCCAAGCTTCCAAAAACTACGAGTTGCCTGATATCTCAGCAAATATTTTTTCACCCAATCTTGATGATTTTTTCAGGTAATGATCAGTACACCAACCCACTTGGCTCACCAAATTTCGTTCTTCTAGGTTAAACCGTTCGTTTGCAGTAACCGTTTTCATTTTTATGTTTCACTCTGTTTTCTCCTATAGGGATACAAGTATTTGGAACTCTAAATCAAACACGGTTTGTGCTAGCTCTTTGAAACTTGACACAATAAAGCAGTTTCCAGTTCTATCTCTATGCTTTGTTTGCTGTTGATGTAGCCCAAAGCAGAGACTGGCGAAAATCACTTTCATTGAAAGGGGTTGCCAAGCTTCCAAAAAACTACGAGTTGCCTGAAATGTCAGCAAACATTTTTTCACCCAATCTTGATGATTCTTTCAGGTAATGATCAGTACCCCAAAACCACTTGGCTCACCAAATTTCGTTCTTCTAGCTTAAACCGTTCGTTTGCAGTAACCGTTTTCATTTTTAGGTTTCACTCTGTTTTCTCCTACAGGGATACATGGATTTGGAACTCTAAATCAAACACGGTTTGTGCTAGCTCTTTGAAACTTCACACAATAAAGCAGTTTCAAGTTCTATCTCTATGGTTTCTTTGCTGTTGATGTAGTCCTAACAGAGACTGGCGAAAATAACTTTCATGGAAAGGGGTTGCCAAGCTTCCAAAAAACTACGAGTTGCCTGAAATCTCAGCAAATATTTTTTCACCCAATCTTGATGATTCTTTCAGGTAATGATCAGTACACAAAAACCACTTGGCTCACCAAATTTCGTTCCTCTAGGTTAAACCGTTCGTTTGCAGTAACCGTTTTTATTTTTAGATTTCACTCTGTTTTCTCCTATAGGGATACATGTATTTGGAACTCTAAATCAAACACGGTTTGTGCTAGCTCTTTGAAACTTGACACAATAAAGCACTTTCAAGTTCTATCTCTATGCTTTGTTTGCTGTTGATGTAGCCCTAAGCAGAGACTGGCGAAAATCACTTTCATGGAAAGGGGTTGCCAAGCTTCCAAGAAACTATGAGTTGCCTTAATTCTCAGCAAACATTTTTTCACCCAATCTTGATGATTCTTTAAGGTAATGATCAGTACACCAAAACCACTTGGCTCAAAAATTTCGTTCTTCTAGATTAAACCGTTCGTTTGCAGTAACCGTTTTCATTTTTAGGTTTCACTCTGTTTTCTCCTATAGGGATACATGTATTTGGAACTCTAAATCAAACATGGTTTGTGCTAGCTCTTTCAAACTTGACACAATAAAGCAGTTTCAAGTTCTATCTCTATGTTTTGTTTGCTGTTGATGTAGCCCTAAGCAGAGACTGGCGAAAATCACTTTCATGGAAAGGGTTTGCCAACCTTCCAAAATCTACGAGTTGCCTGAAATCTCAGCAAACATTTTTTCACTAAATCTTGATGATTCTTTCAGGTAATGATCAGTACACCAAAACCTCTTGGCTCACCAAATTTCGTTCTTCTAGGTTAAACCGTTCGTTGCAGTAACCGTTTTCATTTTTAGGTTTCACTCTATTTTCTCCTATAGGGATACATGTATTTGGAACTCTATATCAAACATGGTTTTTGCTAGCTCTTTGAAACTTGACACAATAAAGCATTTTCCAGTTGTATCTCTATGCTTTGTTTGCTGTTGATGTAGCCCTATGCAGAGTCTGGCGAAAATCACTTTAATGGAAAGGGGTTGCCAAGCTTCCAAAAAACTACGAGTTGCCTGAAATCTCAGCAAACATTTTTTCACCCAATTTTGATGATTCTTTCAGGTAATGATCAGTACACCAAAACCACTTGGCTCACCAAATTTCGTTTCTTCTAGGTTAAACCGTTCGTTTGCAGTAACCGTTTTCATTATTAGGTTTCACTCTGTTTTCTCCTATAGGGATACATGTATTTGGAACTCTAAATCAAACACGGTTTTGCTAGCTCTTTGAAACTTGACACAATAAAGCAGTTTCAAGTTCTATCTCTTATGGTTTCTTTGCTGTTGATGTAGCCCTAAGTAGAGACTGGCGAAAATCCCTTTCATGGAAAGGGGTTGCCAAACTTCCAAAAAACTACGAGTTCCCTGAAATCTCAGCAAACATTTTTTCACCCAATCTTGATGATTCTTTCAGGTAAGGATCAGTACACCAAAACCACTTGGCTCACCAAATTTCGTTCTTCTAGGTTAAACCGTTCGTTTGCAGTAACCGTTTTCATTTTTAGTTTTCACTCTGTTTTCTCCTATAGGGATACATGTATTTGGAACTCTAAATCAAACGCGGTTTGTGCTAGCTCTTTCAAACTTGACACAATAAAGCAGTTTTCAGTTCTATCTCTATGCTTTGTTTGCTGTTGATGTAGCCCTCAGCAGAGACTGGCGAAAATCACTTTCATGGAAAGGGGTTGCCAAGTTTCCAATAAACTACGAGTTGCCTGAAATCTCAGCAAACATTTTCTCACCCAATCTTGATAATTCTTTCAGGTAATGATCAGTACACCAAAACCACTTGGCTCACAAAATTTCGTTGTTCTAGGTTAAACCGTTCGTTTGCAGTAACCGTTTTCATTTTAGGTTTCACTCTGTTTTCTCCTATAGGGATACATGTATTTGGAACTCTAAATCAAACACGGTTCGTGCTAGCTCTTTGAAACTTGACACAATAGAGCAGTTTCCAGATCTATCTCTATGATTTGTTTGCTGTTGATGTAGCCCTAAGCAGCGACTGGCGAAATCACTTTCATGGAAAGGGGTTTCCAAGCTTCCAAAAAACTACGAGTTGCCTGAAATCTCAGCAAACATTTTTTCACCCAATCTTGATGATTCTTTCAGGTAATGATCAGTACACCAAAACCACTTGGCTCACCAAATTTCGTTCTTCTAGGTTAAACCGTTCGTTTGCAGTAACCGTTTTCATTTTTAGGTTTCACTCTGTTTTCTCCTATAGGGATACATGTATTTGGAACTCTAAATCAAACACGGTTTGTGCTAGCTCTTTGAAAATTGACACAATAAAGCAGTTTCAAGTTCTATCTCTATGCTTTGTTTGCTGTTGATGTAGCCCTAAGCAGAGACTGGAGAAAATCACTTTAATGGAAAGAGGTTGCCAAGATTCCAAAAAACTACGAGTTGCCTGAAATCTCAGCAAACATTTTTTCACCCAATCTTGATGATTCTTTCAGGTAATGATCAGTACACCAAAACCACTTGGCTCACCAAATTTCGTTCTTCTAGGTTAAACCGTTCGTTTGCAGTAACCGTTTTCATTTTTAGGTTTCACTCTGTTTTCTCCTATAGGGATACATGTATTTGGAACTCTAAATCAAACACGGTTTTTGCTAGCTCTTTGAAACTTGACAGTATAAAGCAGTTTCAAGTTCTATCTCTATGCTTTGTTTGCTGTTGATGTAACCCTAAGCAGAGACTTGCGAAAATCCCTTTCATGGAAAGGGGTTGCCAAGCTTCCAAAAAACTACGACTTGCCTGAAATCTCAGCAAACATTTTTTCACCCAATCTTAATGATTCTTTCAGGTAAGGATCAGTACACCAAAACCACTTGGCTCACCAAATTTCGTTCTTCTAGGTTAAACCGTTCGTTTGCAGTAACCGTTTTCATTTTTAGGTTTCACTCTGTTTTCTCCTATAGGGATACATGTATTTGGAACTCTAAATCAAACACGGTTTGTGCTAGCTCTTTGAAACTTGACACTACAAAGCAGTTTCCAGTTCTATCTCTATGCCTTTGTTTGCTGTTGATGTAGCCCTTAGCAGGTACTGGCGCAAATCACTTTCATAAAAAGGGGTTGCCAAGCTTCCAATAAACTACGAGTTGCCTGAAATTTCAGCAAACATTTTTTCACCCAATCTTGATGATTCTTTCAGGTAATGATCAGTACACCAAAACCACTTGGCTCACCAAATTTCGTTCTTCTAGGTTAAACCGTTCGTTTGCAGTAACCGTTTTGATTTTTAGTTTTCACTCTGTTTTCTCCTATAGGGATACATGTATTTGGAACTCTAAATCAAACACGGTTTGTGCTAGCTCTTTGAAACTTGACACAATAAAGCAGGTTTCCAGTTCTATCTCTATGCTTTGTTTGCTGTTGATGTAGCCCTAAGGAGAGACTGGCGAAAATCACTTTCATTGAAAGAGGTTGCCAAGATTCCAAAAAACTACGAGTTGCCTGAAATCTCAGAAAACATTTTTTCACCCAATCTTGATGATTCTTTCAGGTAATGATCAGTACACCAAAACCACTTGGCTCACCAAATTTCCTTCTTCTAGGTGAAACCGTTCGTTTGCAGTAACCGTTTTCATTTTTAGGTTTCACTCTGTTTTCTCCTGTAGGGATACATGTATTTGGAACTCTAAATCAAACACGGTTTGTGCTAGCTCTTTGAAACTTGACACAATAAAGCAGTTTCATGTTCTATCTCTACGGTTTGTTTGCTGTTGATGTAGCCCTAAGCAGAGACTGGCGAAAATCACTTTCATGGAAAGGGGTTGCCAAGCTTCCAAAAAACTACGAGTTTCCTGAAATCTCAGGAAACATTTTTTCACCCAATCTTGATGATTCTTTCAGGTAATGATCAGTACACCAAAACCACTTGGCTCACCAAATTTCGTTCTTCTAGGTTAAACCGTTCGTTTGCAGTAACCGTTTTCATTTTTAGGTTTCACTCTGTTTTCTCCTATAGGGATACATGTATTTGGAACTCTAAATCAAACACGGTTTGTGCTAGCTCTTTCAAACTTGACACAATAAAGCAGTTTCAAGTTCTATCTCTACGTTTTGTTTGCTGTTGATGTAGCCCTAAGCAGAGACTGGCGAAAATCCCTTTCATTGAAAGGGGTTGCCAAGCTTCCAAAAAACTACGAGTTGCCTGAAATCTCAGCAAACATTTTTTCACCGAATCTTGATGATTCTTTCATGTAATGATCAGTACACCAAAACCACTTGGCTCACCAAATTTCGTTCTTCTAGGTTAAACCGTTCGTTTCTAGTAACCGTTTTCATTTTTAGGTTTCACTCTGTTTTCTCCTATAGGGATACATGTATTTGGAACTCTAAATCAAACACGGTTTGTGCTAGCTCTTTCAAACTTGACACTATAAAGCAGTTTCCAGTTCTATCTCTATGCTTTGTTTTCTGTTGATGTAGCCCTAAGCAGAGACTGGCGAAAATCACTTTCATGGAAAAGGGTTGCCAAGCTTCCAAAAAACTACGAGTTGCCTGAAATCTCAGCAAACATTTTTTCACCCAATCTTGATGATTCTTTCAGGTAATGATCAGTACACCAAAACCACTTGGCTCACCAAATTTCGTTCTTCTAGGTTAAACCGTTCGTTTTCAGTAACCGTTTTCATTTTTAGGTTTCACTCTGTTTTCTCCTAGAGGGATACATGTATTTGGAACTCTAAATCAAACACGGTTTTTGCTAGCTCTTTCAAACTTGACACAATAAAGCAGTTTCAAGTTCTATCTCTATGCTTTGTTTGCTGTTGATGTAACCCTAAGCAGAGACTGGCGAAAATCCCTTTCATGGAAAGGGGTTGCCAAGCTTCCAAAAAACTACGAGTTGCCTGAAATCTCAACAAACATTTTTTCACCCAATCTTGATAATTCTTTCAGGTAAGGATCAGTACACCAAAACCACTTGGCTCACCAAATTTCGTTCTTCTAGGTTAAACCGTTCGTTTGCAGTAACCGTTTTCATTTTTAGGTTTCACTCTGTTTTCTCCTATAGGGATACATGTATTTGGAACTCTAAATCAAACACGGTTTGTGCTAGCTCTTTCAAACTTGACACTACAAAGCAGTTTCCAGTTCTATCTCTATGCTTTGTTTGCTGTTGATGTAGCCCTTAGCAGGTACTGGCGCAAATCACTTTCATAGAAAGGGGTTGCCAAGCTTCCAAAAAACTACGAGTTGCCTGAAATCTCAGCAAACATTTTTTCAACCAATCTTGATGATTCTTTCAGGTAAGGATCAGTACACCAAAACCACTTGGCTCACAAAATTTCGTTCTTCTAGGTTAAACCGTTCGTTTGCAGTAACCGTTTTCATTTTTAGGTTTCACTCTGTTTTCTCCTATAGGGATACATGTATTTGGAACTCTAAATCAAACACGGTTTTTGCTAGCTCTTTCAAACTTGACACAATAAAGCAGTTTCAAGTTCTATCTCTATGCTTTGTTTGCTGTTGATGTAACCCTAAGCAGAGACTGGCGAAAATCCCTTTCATGGAAAGGGGTTGCCAAGCTTCCAAAAAACTACGATTGCCTGAAATCTCAGCAAACATTTTTTCACCCAATCTTGATGATTCTTTCAGGTAAGGATCAGTACACCAAAACCACTTGGCTCACCAAATTTCGTTATTCTAGGTTAAACCGTTCGTTTGCAGTAACCGTTTTCATTTTTAGGTTTCACTCTGTTTTCTCCTATAGGGATACATGTATTTGGAACTCTAAATCAAACACGGTTTGTGCTAGCTCTTTGAAACTTGACACTACAAAGCAGTTTCCAGTTCTATCTCTATGCTTTGTTTGCTGTTGATGTAGCCCTTAGCAGGTACTGGCGCAAATCACTTTCATAGAAAGGGGTTGCCAAGCTTCCAAAAAACTACGAGTTGCCTGAAATCTCAGCAAACATTTTTTCACCCAATCTTGATGATTCTTTCAGGTAATGATGAGTACACCAAAACCACTTGGCTCACCAAATTTCGTTCTTCTAGGTTAAACCGTTCGTTTGCAGTAACCATTTTGATTTTTAGTTTTCACTCTGTTTTCTCCTATAGGGATACATGTATTTGGAACTCTAAATCAAACACGGTTTGTGCTAGCTCTTTGAAACTTGACACAATAAAGCAGTTTCAAGTTCTATCTCTATGGTTTGTTTGCTGTTGATGTAGCCCTAAGCAGAGACTGGCGAAAATCACTTTCATTGAAAGAGGTTGCCAAGATTCCAAAAAACTACGAGTTGCCTGAAATCTCAGCAAACATTTTTTCACCCAATCTTGATGATTCTTTCAGGTAATGATCAGTACACCAAAACCACTTGGCTAACCAAATTTCGTTCTTCTAGGTTAAACCGTTCTATTGCAGTAACCGTTTTCATTTTTAGGTTTCACTCTGTTTTCTCCTCTAGGAATACATGTATTTGGAACTCTAAATCAAACACGGTTTGTGCTAGCTCTTTGAAACTTGACACAATAAGGCAGTTTCAAGTTCTATCTCTATGCTTTGTTTGCTGTTGATGGAGCCCTAAGCAGAGACTGGCGAAAATCCCTTTCATGGAATGGGGTTACCAAGCTTCCAAAATACTACGAGTTGCCTGAAATCTCAGCAAACATTTTTTCACCGAATCTTGATGATTCTTTCATGTAATGATCAGTACACAAAAACCACTTGGCTCACCAAATTTCGTTCTTCTAAGTTAAACCGTTCTTTTGCAGTAACCGTTTTCATTTTTAGGTTTCACTCTGTTTTCTCCTATAGGGATACATGTATTTGGAACTCTAAATCAAACACGGTTTGTGCTAGCTCTTTGAACCTTGACACAATAAAGCAGTTTCAAGTTCTATCTGTATGCTTTGTTTGCTGTTGATGTGGCCCTAAGCAGAGACTGGAGAAAATCACTTTCATGGAAAGGGGTTGCCAAGCTTCCAAAAAACTACGAGTTGCCTGAATTCTCAGCAAACATTTTTTTCACTCAATCTTGATGATTCTTTCAGGTAATGATCAGTACACCAAAACCACTTGGCTCACCAAATTTCGTTCTTCTAGGTTAAACCGTTCGTTTGCAGTAACCGTTTTCATTTTTAGGTTTCACTCTGTTTTCTCCTATAGGGATACATGTATTTGGAACTCTAAATCAAACACGGTTTTGGGCTAGCTCTTTGAAACTTGACACAATAGAGCAGTTTCCATTTCTAACTCTATGCTTTGTTTGCTGTTGATGTAGCCCTAAGCAGAGACTGTCGAAAATCACTTTCATTGAAAGGGGTTGCCAAGCTTCCAAAAAACTACGAGGTGCCTGAAATATCAGCAAACATTTTTTCACCCAATCTTGATGATTCTTTCAGGTAATGATCAGTACACCAAAACCACTTGGCTCACCAAATTTCGTTCTTCTAGGTTAAACCGTTCATTTGCAGTAACCGTTTTCATTTTAGGTTTCACTCTGTTTTCTCCTATAGGAATACATGTATTTGGAACTCTAAATCAAACACGGTTTGTGCTAGCTCTTTGAAACTTGACACAATAAAGCAGTTTCCAGTTCTATCTCTATGGTTTGTTTGCTGTTGATGTAGCCCTAAGCACAGACTGGCGAAAATCACTTTCATGGAAAGAGGTTGCAAAGATTCCAAAAAACTACGAGTTGCATGAAATCTCAGCAAACATTTTGTCACCCAATCTTGATGATTCTTTTCAGGTAATGATCAGCACACCAAAACCACTTGGCTCACCAAATTTCGTTCTTCTAGGTTAAACCGTTCTTTTGCAGTAACCGTTTTCATTTTTAGGTTTCACTCTGTTTTCTCCTATAGGAATACATGTGTTTGGAACTCTAAATCAAACACGGTTTGTGCTAGCTCTTTGAAACTTGACACAATAAAGCAGTTTCAAGTTCTATCTCTATGCTTTGTTTGCTGTTGATGGAGCCCTAAGCACAGACTGGCGAAAATCACTTTCATGGAAAGGGGTTGCCAAGCTTCCAAAAAACTACGATTTGCCTGAAATCTCAGCAAACATTTTTTCACCCAATCTTGATGATTCTTTCAGGTAATGATCAGTACACCAAAACCACTTGGCTCACCAAATTTCGTTCTTCTAGGTTAAATCGTTCGTTTGCAGTAACCGTTTTCATTTTTAGGTTTCACTCTGTTTTCTCCTATAGGGATACATGTATTTGGAACTCTAAATCAAACACGGTTTGTGCTAGCTCTTTGAAACTTGACACACTAAAGCAGTTTCAAGGTCTATCTCTATCCTTTGTTTGCTATTGATGTAGCCCTAAGCATAAACTGGCGAAAATCACTTTCATGAAAAGGGGTTGCCAAGCTTTCAAAAAACTACGAGTTGCCTGAAATCTCAGCAAACATTTTTTCACCCAATCTTGATGATTCTTTCAGGTAATGATCAGTACACCAAAACCACTTGGCTCACCAAACTTCCTTCTTCTAGGTGAAACCATTCGTTTGCAGTAACCGTTTTCATTTTTAGGTTTCACTCTGTTTTCTCCTGTAGGGATACATGTATTTGGAACTCTAAATCAAACACGGTTTGTGCTAGCTCTTTGAACCTTGACACAATAAAGCAGTTTCAAGTTCTATCTGTATGCTTTGTTTGCTGTTGATGTGGCCCTAAGCAGAGACTGGAGAAAATCACTTTCATGGAAAGGGGTTGCCAAGCTTCCAAAAAACTACGAGTTGCCTGAATTCTCAGCAAACATTTTTTTCACTCAATCTTGATGATTCTTTCAGGTAATGATCAGTACACCAAAACCACTTGGCTCACCAAATTTCGTTCTTCTAGGTTAAACCGTTCGTTTGCAGTAACCGTTTTCATTTTTAGGTTTCACTCTGTTTTCTCCTATAGGGATACATGTATTTGGAACTCTAAATCAAACACGGTTTTGGGCTAGCTCTTTGAAACTTGACACAATAGAGCAGTTTCCATTTCTAACTCTATGCTTTGTTTGCTGTTGATGTAGCCCTAAGCAGAGACTGTCGAAAATCACTTTCATTGAAAGGGGTTGCCAAGCTTCCAAAAAACTACGAGGTGCCTGAAATCTCAGCAAACATTTTTTCACCCAATCTTGATGATTCTTTCAGGTAATGATCAGTACAGCAAAACCACTTGGCTCACCAAATTTCGTTCTTCTAGGTTAAACCGTTCATTTGCAGTAACCGTTTTCATTTTTAGGTTTCACTCTGTTTTCTCCTATAGGAATACATGTATTTGGAACTCTAAATCAAACACGGTTTGTGCTAGCTCTTTGAAACTTGACACAATAAAGCAGTTTCCAGTTCTATCTCTATGGTTTGTTGGCTGTTGATGTAGCCCTAAGCACAGACTGGCGAAAATCACTTTCATGGAAAGAGGTTGCCAAGATTCCAAAAAACTACGAGTTGCATGAAATCTCAGCAAACATTTTGTCACCCAATCTTGATGATTCTTTCAGGTAATGGTCAGCACACCAAAACCACTTGGCTCACCAAATTTCGTTCTTCTAGGTTAAACCGTTCTTTTGCAGTAACCGTTTTTCATTAGGGGTTTCACTCTGTTTTCTCCTATAGGAATACATGTATTTGGAACTCTAAATCAAACACGGTTTGTGCTAGCTCTTTGAAACTTGACACAATAAAGCAGTTTCAAGTTCTATCTCTATGCTTTGTTTGCTGTTGATGGAGCCCTAAGCACAGACTGGCGAAAATCACTTTCATGGAAAGGGGTTGCCAAGCTTCCAAAAAACTACGATTTGCCTGAAATCTCAGCAAACATTTTTTCACCCAATCTTGATGATTCTTTCAGGTAATGATCAGTACACCAAAACCACTTGGCTCACCAAATTTCGTTCTTCTAGGTTAAATCGTTCGTTTGCAGTAACCGTTTTCATTTTTAGGTTTCACTCTGTTTTCTCCTATAGGGATACATGTATTTGGAACTCTAAATCAAACACGGTTTGTGCTAGCTCTTTGAAACTTGACACACTAAAGCAGTTTCAAGGTCTATCTCTATCCATTGTTTGCTATTGATGTAGCCCTAAGCATAAACTGGCGAAAATCACTTTCATGAAAAGGGGTTGCCAAGATTCCAAAAAACTACGAGTTGCATGAAATCTCAGCAAACATTTTGTCACCCAATCTTGATGATTCTTTCAGGTAATGATCAGTACACCAAAACCACTTGGCTCACCAAATTTCCTTCTTCTAGGTGAAACCATTCGTTTGCAGTAACCGTTTTCATTTTTAGGTTTCACTCTGTTTTCTCCTGTAGGGATACATGTATTTGGAACTCTAAATCAAACACGGTTTGTGCTAGCTCTTTGAAACTTGACACAATAAAGCAGTTTCACGTTCTATCTCTACAGTTTG
>NW_027525864.1:0-14340 GCF_052094955.1 Ictidomys tridecemlineatus
GCCAACGAACGGTTTCACCTAGAAGAAGGAAATTTGGCGAGCCAAGTGGGATTGGTGTACTGATCATTACCTGAAAGTTTCATCAAGATTGGGTGAAAAAGTGTGTGCTGAGATTTCAGGCAACTCGTAGTTTTTTGGAAGCTTGGCAGGCCCTTTCCATGAAAGTGATTCTCGCCAGTCTCTGCTTAGGGCTACATCAACAGCAAACAAACCATAGAGATAGAACTTGAAACTGCTTTATGGTGTCAAGTTTCAAAGAGCTAGCACAAACCGTGTTTGATTTAGAGTTCCAAATATATGTATCCCTATAGGAGAAAACAGAGTGAAACCTGAAAATGAAACCGGTTACTGCCAACGAACGGTTTCACCTAGAAGAACGAAATTTGGTGAGCCAAGTGGGATTGGTGTACTGATCATTACCTGAAAGTTTCATCAAGATTGGGTGAAAAAGTGTGTGCTGAGATTTCAGGCAACTCGTAGTTTTTTGGAAGCTTGGCAGGCCCTTTCCATGAAAGTGATTCTCGCCAGTCTCTGCTTAGGGCTACATCAACAGCAAACAAACCATAGAGATAGAACTTGAAACTGCTTTATGGTGTCAAGTTTCAAAGAGCTAGCACAAACCGTGTTTGATTTAGAGTTCCAAATACATGTATCCCTATAGGAGAAAACAGAGTGAAACCTCAAAATGAAACCGGTTACTGCCAATGAACGGTTTCACCTAGAAGAACGAAATTTGGTGAGCCAAGTGGGATTGGTGTGCTGATCATTACCTGAAAGTTTCATCAAGATTGGGTGAAAAAGTGTGTGCTGAGATTTCAGGCAACTGGTAGTTTTTTGGAAGCTTGGCAGGCCCTTTCCATGAAAGTGATTCTCGCCAATCTCTGCTTAGGGCTTCATCAACAGCAAACAAACCATAGAGATAGAACTTGAAACTGCTTTATTGTGTCAAGTTTCAAAGAGCTAGCACAAACCGTGTTTGATTTAGAGTTCCAAATACATGTATCCCTATAGGAGAAAACAGAGTGAAACCTCAAAATGAAACCGGTTACTGCCAACGAACGGTTTCACCTAGAAGAACGACATTTGGCGAGCCAAGTGGGATTGGTGTACTGATCACTACCTGAAAGTTTCATCAATATTGGGTGAAAAAGTGTGTGCTGAGATTTCAGGCAACTCGTAGTTTTTTGGAAGCTTGGCAGGCCCTTTCCATGAAAGTGATTCTCGCCAGTCTCTGCTTAGGGCTACATCAACAGCAAACAAACCATAGAGATAGAACTTGAAACTGCTTTATGGTGTCAAGTTTCAAAGAGCTAGCACAAACCGTGTTTGATTTAGAGTTCCAAATACATGTATCCCTATAGGAGAAAACAGAGTGAAACCTCAAAATGAAATTGGTAACTGCCAACGAACGGTATCACCTAGAAGAACGAAATTTGGCGAGCCAAGTGGGATTGGTGTACTGATCATTACCTGAAAGTTTCATCAAGATTGGTTGAAAAAGTGTGTGCTGAGATTTCAGGCAACTCGTAGTTTTTTGGAAGCTTGGCAGGCCCTTTCCATGAAAGTGATTCTCGCCAGTCTCTGCTTAGGGCTACATCAACAGCAAACAAACCATAGAGATAGAACTTGAAACTGCTTTATGGTGTCAAGTTTCAAAGAGCTAGCACAAACCGTGTTTGATTTAGAATTCCAAATACATGTATCCCTATAGGAGAAAATAGAGTGAAACCTCAAAATGAAACCGGTTACTGCCAACGAACGGTTTCACCTAGAAGAACGAAATTTGGCGAGACAAGTGGGATTGGTGTACTGATCATTACCTGAAAGTTTCATCAAGATTGTGTGAAAAAGTGTGTGCTGAGATTTCAGGCAACTCGTAGTTTTTTGGAAGCTTGGCAGGCCCTTTCCATGAAAGTGATTCTCGCCAGTCTCTGCTTAGGGCTACATCAACAGCAAACAAACCATAGAGATAGAACTTGAAACTGCTTTGTGGTGTCAAGTTTCAAAGAGCTAGCATAAACCGTGTTTGATTTAGAGTTCCAAATACATGTATCCCTATAGGAGAAAACAGAGTGAAACCTCAAAATGAAACCGGTTACTGCCAACGAACGGTTTCACCTAGAAGAACGAAATTTGGCGAGCCAAGTGGGATTGGTGTACTGATCATTACCTGAAGGTTTCATCAAGATTGGGTGAAAAAGTGTGTGCTGAGATTTCAGGCAACTCGTAGTTTTTTGGAAGCTTGGCAGGCCCTTTCCATGGAAGTGATTCTCGCCAGTCTCTGCTTAGGGCTACATCAACAGCAAACAAACCATAAAGATAGAACTTGAAACTGCTTTATGGTGTCAAGTTTCAAAGAGCTAGCACAAACCGTGTTTGATTTAGAGTTCCAAATACATGTATCCCTATAGGAGAAAACAGAGTGAAACCTCCAAATGAAACCGGTTACTGCCAACGAACGGTTTCACC
Organism: Ictidomys tridecemlineatus; assembly: GCF_052094955.1. Classification (NCBI taxonomy): domain Eukaryota; kingdom Metazoa; phylum Chordata; class Mammalia; order Rodentia; family Sciuridae; genus Ictidomys; species Ictidomys tridecemlineatus. Next base: position 2,470 of record NW_027525864.1, read on the forward strand.
TAGAAGAACGAAATTTGGCGAGCCAAGTGGGATTGGTGTACTGATCATTACCTGAAAGTTTCATCAAGATTGGGTGAAAAAGTGTGTGCTGAGATTTCAGGCAACTCGTAGTTTTTTGGAAGCTTGGCAGGCCCTTTCCATGAAAGTGATTCTCGCCAGTCTCTGCTTAGGGCTTCATCAACAGCAAACAAACCATAGAGATAGAACTTGAAACTGCTTTATTGTGTCAAGTTTCAAAGAGCTAGCACAAACCGTGTTTGATTTAGAGTTCCAAATACATGTATCCCTATAGGAGAAAACAGAGTGAAACCTCAAAATGAAACCGGTTACTGCCAACGAACGGTTTCACCTAGAAGAACGAAATTTGGCGAGCCAAGTGGGATTGGTGTACTGATCATTACCTGAAGGTTTCATCAAGATTGGGTGAAAAAGTGTGTGCTGAGATTTCAGGCAACTCGTAGTTTTTTGGAAGCTTGGCAGGCCCTTTCCTTGAAAGTGATTCTCGCCAGTCTCTGCTTAGGGCTACATCAACAGCAAACAAACCATAAAGATAGAACTAGAAACTGCTTTATGGTGTCAAGTTTCAAAGAGCAAGCACAAACCGTGTTTGATTTAGAGTTCCAAATACATGTATCCCTATAGGAGAAAACAGAGTGAAACCTCAAAATGAAACCAGTTACTGCCAACGAACGGTTTCACCTAGAAGAACGAAATTTGGCGAGCCACGTAGGATTGGTGTACTGATCATTACCTGAAAGTTTCCTGAAGATTGGGTGAAAAAGTGTGTGCTGAGATTTCAGGCAACTCGTAGTTTTTTGGAAGCTTGGCAGGCCCTTTCCATGAAAGTGATTCTCGCCAATCTCTGCTTAGGGCTTCATCAACAGCAAACAAACCATAGAGATAGAACTTGAAACTGCTTTATTGTGTCACGTTTCAAAGAGCTAGCACAAACCGTGTTTGATTTAGAGTTCCAAATACATGTATCCCTATAGGAGAAAACAGAGTGAAACCTCAAAATGAAACAGGTTACTGCCAACGAACGGTTTCACCTAGTAGAACGAAATTTGGCGAGCCAAGTGGGATTGGTGTACTGATCATTACCTGAAAGTTTCATCAAGATTGGGTGAAAAAGTGTGTGCTGAGATTTCAGGCAACTCGTAGTTTTTTGGAAGCTTCACAGGCCCTTTCCATGAAAGTGATTCTCGCCAGTCTCTGCTTAGTGCTACATCAACAGCAAACAAACCATAGAGATAGAACTTGAAACTGCTTTATGGTGTCAAGTTTCAAAGAGCTAGCACAAACCGTGTTTGATTTAGAGTTCCAAATACATGTATCCCTATAGGAGAAAACAGAGTGAAACCTCAAAATGAAACCGGTAACTGCCAAAGAACGGTATCACCTAGAAGAACGAAATTTGGCGAGCCAAGTGGGATTGGTGTACTGATCATTACCTGAAAGTTTCATCAAGATTGGTTGAAAAAGTGTGTGCTGAGATTTCAGGCAACTCGTAGTTTTTTGGAAGCTTGGCAGGCCCTTTCCATGAAAGTGATTCTCGCCAGTCTCTGCTTAGGGCTACATCAACAGCAAACAAACCATAGAGATAGAACTTGAAACTGCTTTATGGTGTCAAGTTTCAAAGAGCTAGCACAAACCGTGTTTGATTTAGAATTCCAAATACATGTATCCCTATAGGAGAAAATAGAGTGAAACCTCAAAATGAAACCGGTTACTGCCAACGAACGGTTTCACCTAGAAGAACGAAATTTGGCGAGACAAGTGGGATTGGTGTACTGATCATTACCTGAAAGTTTCATCAAGATTGGGTGAAAAAGTGTGTGCTGAGATTTCAGGCAACTCGTAGTTTTTTGGAAGCTTGGCAGGCCCTTTCCATGAAAGTGATTCTCGCCAGTCTCTGCTTAGGGCTACATCAACAGCAAACAAACCATAGAGATAGAACTTGAAACTGCTTTGTGGTGTCAAGTTTCAAAGAGCTAGCATAAACCGTGTTTGATTTAGAGTTCCAAATACATGTATCCCTATAGGAGAAAACAGAGTGAAACCTCAAAATGAAACCGGTTACTGCCAACGAACGGTTTCACCTAGAAGAACGAAATTTGGCGAGCCAAGTGGGATTGGTGTACTGATCATTACCTGAAGGTTTCATCAAGATTGGGTGAAAAAGTGTGTGCTGAGATTTCAGGCAACTCGTAGTTTTTTGGAAGCTTGGCAGGCCCTTTCCATGGAAGTGATTCTCGCCAGTCTCTGCTTAGGGCTACATCAACAGCAAACAAACCATAAAGATAGAACTTGAAACTGCTTTATGGTGTCAAGTTTCAAAGAGCTAGCACAAACCGTGTTTGATTTAGAGTTCCAAATACATGTATCCCTATAGGAGAAAACAGAGTGAAACCTCCAAATGAAACCGGTTACTGCCAACGAACGGTTTCACCTAGAAGAACGAAATTTGGCGAGCCAAGTGGGATTGGTGTACTGATCATTACCTGAAAGTTTCATCAAGATTGGGTGAAAAAGTGTGTGCTGAGATTTCAGGCAACTCGTAGTTTTTTGGAAGCTTGGCAGGCCCTTTCCATGAAAGTGATTCTCGCCAGTCTCTGCTTAGGGCTTCATCAACAGCAAACAAACCATAGAGATAGAACTTGAAACTGCTTTATTGTGTCAAGTTTCAAAGAGCTAGCACAAACCGTGTTTGATTTAGAGTTCCAAATACATGTATCCCTATAGGAGAAAACAGAGTGAAACCTCAAAATGAAACCGGTTACTGCCAACGAACGGTTTCACCTAGAAGAACGAAATTTGGCGAGCCAAGTGGGATTGGTGTACTGATCATTACCTGAAGGTTTCATCAAGATTGGGTGAAAAAGTGTGTGCTGAGATTTCAGGCAACTCGTAGTTTTTTGGAAGCTTGGCAGGCCCTTTCCATGAAAGTGATTCTCGCCAGTCTCTGCTTAGGGCTACATCAACAGCAAACAAACCATAAAGATAGAACTAGAAACTGCTTTATGGTGTCAAGTTTCAAAGAGCTAGCACAAACCGTGTTTGATTTAGAGTTCCAAATACATGTATCCCTATAGGAGAAAACAGAGTGAAACCTCAAAATGAAACCGGTTACTGCCAACGAACGGTTTCACCTAGAAGAACGAAATTTGGCGAGCCACGTAGGATTGGTGTACTGAATATTACCTGAAAGTTTCCTGAAGATTGGGTGAAAAAGTGTGTGCTGAGATTTCAGGCAACTCGTAGTTTTTTGGAAGCTTGGCAGGCCCTTTCCATGAAAGTGATTCTAGCCAGTCTCTGCTTAGGGCTACATCAACAGCAAACAAACCATAGAGATAGAACTTGAAACTGCTTTATTGTGTCAAGTTTCAAAGAGCTAGCACACACCGTGTTTGATTTAGAGTTCCAAATACATGTATCCCTATAGGAGAAAACAGAGTGAAACCTCCAAATGAAACCGGTTACTGCCAACGAATGGTTTCACCTAGAAGAACGAAATTTGGCGAGCCAAGTGGGATTGGTGTACTGATCATTACCTGAAAGTTTCATCAAGATTGGGTGAAAAAGTGTGTGCTGAGATTTCAGGCAACTCGTAGTTTTTTGGAAGCTTGGCAGGCGCATTCCATGAAAGTGATTCTCGCCAGTCTCTGCTTAGGGATACATCAACAGAAACAAACCATAGAGATAGAACTTGAAACTGCTTTATGGTGTCAAGTTTCAAAGAGCTAGCACAAACCGTGTTTGATTTAGAGTTCCAAATACATGTATCCCTATAGGAGAAAAGAGAGTGAAACCTCCAAATGAAACCGGTTACTGCCAACGAACGGTTTCACCTAGAAGAAGGAAATTTGGTGAGCCAAGTGGGATTGGTGTACTGATCATTACCTGAAAGTTTCATCAAGATTGGGTGAAAAAGTGTGTGCTGAGATTTCAGGCAACTCGTATTTTTTTGGAAGCTTGGCAGGCCCTTTCCATGAAAGTGATTCTCGCCAGTCTCTGCTTAGGGCTTCATCAACAGCAAACAAACCATAGAGATAGAACTTGAAACTGCTTTATTGTGTCAAGTTTCAAAGAGCTAGCACAAACCGTGTTTGATTTAGAGTTCCAAATACATGTATCCCTATAGGAGAAAACAGAGTGAAACCTCAAAATGAAACCGGTTACTGCCAACGAACGGTTTCACCTAGAAGAACGAAATTTGGCGAGCCAAGTGGGATTGGTGTACTGATCATTACCTGAAGGTTTCATCAAGATTGGGTGAAAAAGTGTGTGCTGAGATTTCAGGCAACTCGTAGTTTTTTGGAAGCTTGGCAGGCCCTTTCCATGAAAGTGATTCTCGCCAGTCTCTGCTTAGGGCTACATCAACAGCAAACAAACCATAAAGATAGAACTAGAAACTGCTTTATGGTGTCAAGTATCAAAGAGCTAGCACAAACCGTGTTTGATTTAGAGTTCCAAATACATGTATCCCTATAGGAGAAAACAGAGTGAAACCTCAAAATGAAACCAGTTACTGCCAACGAACGGTTTCACCTAGAAGAACGAAATTTGGCGAGCCACGTAGGATTGGTGTACTGATCATTACCTGAAAGTTTCCTGAAGATTGGGTGAAAAAGTGTGTGCTGAGATTTCAGGCAACTCGTAGTTTTTTGGAAGCTTGGCAGGCCCTTTCCATGAAAGTGATTCTCGCCAGTCTCTGCTTAGGGCTACATCAACAGCAAACAAACCATAGAGATAGAACTTGAAACTGCTTTATTGTGTCAAGTTTCAAAGAGCTAGCACAAACCGTGTTTGATTTAGAGTTCCAAATACATGTATCCCTATAGGAGAAAACAGAGTGAAACCTCCAAATGAAACCGGTTACTGCCAACGAATGGTTTCACCTAGAAGAACGAAATTTGGCGAGCCAAGTGGGATTGGTGTACTGATCATTACCTGAAAGTTTCATCAAGATTGGGTGAAAAAGTGTGTGCTGAGATTTCAGGCAACTCGTAGTTTTTTGGAAGCTTGGCAGGCGCATTCCATGAAAGTGATTCTCTCCAGTCTCTGCTTAGGGATACATCAACAGAAACAAACCATAGAGATAGAACTTGAAACTGCTTTATGGTGTCAAGTTTCAAAGAGCTAGCACAAACCGTGTTTGATTTAGAGTTCCAAATACATGTATCCCTATAGGAGAAAAGAGAGTGAAACCTCCAAATGAAACCGGTTACTGCCATCGAACGGTTTCACCTAGAAGAAGGAAATTTGGTGAGCCAAGTGGGATTGGTGTACTGATCATTACCTGAAAGTTTCATCAAGATTGGGTGAAAAAGTGTGTGCTGAGATTTCAGGCAACTCGTATTTTTTTGGAAGCTTGGCAGGCCCTTTCCATGAAAGTGATTCTCGCCAGTCTCTGCTTAGGGCTACATCAACAGCAAACAAACCATAGAGATAGAACTTGAAACTGCTTTATGGTGTCAAGTTTCAAAGAGCTAGCACAAACCGTGTTTTATTTAGAGTTCCAAATATATGTATCCCTATAGGAGAAAATAGAGTGAAACCTGAAAATGAAACCGGTTACTGCCAACGAACGGTTTCACCTAGAAGAACGAAATTTGGCGAGCCAAGTGGGATTGGTGTACTGATCATTACCTGAAAGTTTCATCAAGATTGGGTGAAAAAGTGTGTGCTGAGATTTCAGGCAACTCGTAGTTTTTTCGAAGCTTGGCAGGCCCTTTCCATGAAAGTGATTCTCGCCAGTCTCTGCTTAGGGCTACATCAACAGCAAACAAACCATAGAGATAGAACTTGAAACTGCTTTATGGTGTCAAGTTTCAAAGAGCTAGCACAAACCGTGTTTGATTTAGAGTTCCAAATACATGTATCCCTATAGGAGAAAACAGAGTGAAACCTGAAAATGAAACCGGTAACTGCCAACGAACGGTATCACCTAGAAGAACGAAATTTGGTGAGTCAAGTGGGATTGGTGTACTGATCATTACCTGAAAGTTTCATCAAGATTGGTTGAAAAAGTGTGTGCTGAGATTTCAGGCAACTCGTAGTTTTTTGGAAGCTTGGCAGGCCCTTTCCATGAAAGTGATTCTCGCCAGTCTCTGCTTAGGGCTACATCAACAGCAAACAAACCATAGAGATAGAACTTGAAACTGCTTTATGGTGTCAAGTTTCAAAGAGCTAGCACAAACCGTGTTTGATTTAGAGTTCCAAATACATGTATCCCTATAGGAGAAAACAGAGTGAAACCTCAAAATGAAACCGGTTACTGCCAATGAACGGTTTCACCTAGAAGAACGAAATTTGGTGAGCCAAGTGGGATTGGTGTGCTGATCATTACCTGAAAGTTTCATCAAGATTGGGTGAAAAAGTGTGTGCTGAGATTTCAGGCAACTGGTAGTTTTTTGGAAGCTTGGCAGGCCCTTTCCATGAAAGTGATTCTCGCCAATCTCTGCTTAGGGCTTCATCAACAGCAAACAAACCATAGAGATAGAACTTGAAACTGCTTTATTGTGTCAAGTTTCAAAGAGCTAGCACAAACCGTGTTTGATTTAGAGTTCCAAATACATGTATCCCTATAGGAGAAAACAGAGTGAAACCTCAAAATGAAACAGGTTTCTGCCAACGAACGGTTTCACCTAGAAGAACGAAATTTGGCGAGCCAAGTGGGATTGGTGTACTGATCATTACCTGAAAGTTTCATCAAGATTGGGTGAAAAAGTGTGTGCTGAGATTTCAGGCAACTCGTAGTTTTTTGGAAGCTTCACAGGCCCTTTCCATGAAAGTGATTCTCGCCAGTCTCTGCTTAGTGCTACATCAACAGCAAACAAACCATAGAGATAGAACTTGAAACTGCTTTATGGTGTCAAGTTTCAAAGAGCTAGCACAAACCGTGTTTGATTTAGAGTTCCAAATACATGTATCCCTATAGGAGAAAACAGAGTGAAACCTCAAAATGAAACCGGTAACTGCCAACGAACGGTATCACCTAGAAGAACGAAATTTGGCGAGCCAAGTGGGATTGGTGTACTGATCATTACCTGAAAGTTTCATCAAGATTGGTTGAAAAAGTGTGTGCTGAGATTTCAGGCAACTCGTAGTTTTTTGGAAGCTTGGCAGGCCCTTTCCATGAAAGTGATTCTCGCCAGTCTCTGCTTAGGGCTACATCAACAGCAAACAAACCATAGAGATAGAACTTGAAACTGCTTTATGGTGTCAAGTTTCAAAGAGCTAGCACAAACCGTGTTTGATTTAGAATTCCAAATACATGTATCCCTATAGGAGAAAATAGAGTGAAACCTCAAAATGAAACCGGTTACTGCCAACGAACGGTTTCACCTAGAAGAACGAAATTTGGCGAGCCAAGTGGGATTAGTGTACTGATCATTACCTGAAAGTTTCATCAAGATTGGGTGAAAAAGTGTGTGCTGAGATTTCAGGCAACTCGTAGTTTTTTGGAAGCTTGGCAGGCCCTTTCCATGAAAGTGATTCTCGCTAGTCTCTGCTTAGGGCTTCATCAACAGCAAACAAACCATAGAGATAGAACTTGAAACTGCTTTATTGTGTCAAGTTTCAAAGAGCTAGCACAAACCGTGTTTGATTTAGAGTTCCAAATACATGTATCCCTATAGGAGAAAACAGAGTGAAACCTCAAAATGAAACCGGTTACTGCCAACGAACGGTTTCACCTAGAAGAACGAAATTTGGCGAGCCAAGTGGGATTGGTGTACTGATCATTACCTGAAGGTTTCATCAAGATTGGGTGAAAAAGTGTGTGCTGAGATTTCAGGCAACTCGTAGTTTTTTGGAAGCTTGGCAGGCCCTTTCCATGAAAGTGATTCTCGCCAGTCTCTGCTTAGGGCTACATCAACAGCAAACAAACCATAAAGATAGAACTAGAAACTGCTTTATGGTGTCAAGTTTCAAAGAGCTAGCACAAACCGTGTTTGATTTAGAGTTCCAAATACATGTATCCCTATAGGAGAAAACAGAGTGAAACCTCAAAATGAAACCAGTTACTGCCAACGAACGGTTTCACCTAGAAGAACGAAATTTGGCGAGCCACGTAGGATTGGTGTACTGATCATTAACTGAAAGTTTCCTGAAGATTGGGTGAAAAAGTGTGTGCTGAGATTTCAGGCAACTCGTAGTTTTTTGGAAGCTTGGCAGGCCCTTTCCATGAAAGTGATTCTCGCCAGTCTCTGCTTAGGGCTACATCAACAGCAAACAAACCATAGAGATAGAACTTGAAACTGCTTTATTGTGTCAAGTTTCAAAGAGCTAGCACAAACCGTGTTTGATTTAGAGTTCCAAATACATGTATCCCTATAGGAGAAAACAGAGTGAAACCTCCAAATGAAACCGGTTACTGCCAACGAATGGTTTCACCTAGAAGAACGAAATTTGGCGAGCCAAGTGGGATTGGTGTACTGATCATTACCTGAAAGTTTCATCAAGATTGGGTGAAAAAGTGTGTGCTGAGATTTCAGGCAACTCGTAGTTTTTTGGAAGCTTGGCAGGCGCATTCCATGAAAGTGATTCTCGCCTGTCTCTGCTTAGGGATACATCAACAGAAACAAACCATAGAGATAGAACTTGAAACTGCTTTATGGTGTCAAGTTTCAAAGAGCTAGCACAAACCGTGTTTGATTTAGAGTTCCAAATACATGTATCCCTATAGGAGAAAAGAGAGTGAAACCTCCAAATGAAACCGGTTACTGCCAACGAACGGTTTCACCTAGAAGAAGGAAATTTGGTGAGCCAAGTGGGATTGGTGTACTGATCATTACCTGAAAGTTTCATCAAGATTGGGTGAAAAAGTGTGTGCTGAGATTTCAGGCAACTCGTATATTTTTGGAAGCTTGGCAGGCCCTTTCCATGAAAGTGATTCTCGCCAGTCTCTGCTTAGGGCTACATCAACAGCAAACAAACCATAGAGATAGAACTTGAAACTGCTTTATGGTGTCAAGTTTCAAAGAGCTAGCACAAACCGTGTTTTATTTAGAGTTCCAAATATATGTATCCCTATAGGAGAAAACAGAGTGAAACCTGAAAATGAAACCGGTTACTGCCAACGAACTGTTTCACCTAGAAGAACGAAATTTGGCGAGCCAAGTGGGATTGGTGTACTGATCATTACCTGAAAGTTTAATCAAGATTGGGTGAAAAAGTGTGTGATGAGATTTCAGGCAACTCGTAGTTTTTTGGAAGCTTGGCAGGCCCTTTCCATGAAAGTGATTCTCGCCAGTCTCTGCTTAGGGCTACATCAACAGCAAACAAACCATAGAGATAGAACTTGAAACTGCTTTATGGTGTCAAGTTTCAAAGAGCTAGCACAAACCGTGTTTGATTTAGAGTTCCAAATACATATATCCCTGTAGGAGAAAACAGAGTGAAACCTCAAAATGAAACCGGTTACTGCCAACGAACCGTTTCAACTAGAAGAACGAGATTTGGCGAGCCAAGTGGGATTGGTGTACTGATCATTACCTGAAAGTTTCATCAAGATTGGGTGAAAAAGTGTGTGCTGAGATTTCAGGCAACTCGTAGTTTTTTGGAAGCTTGGCAGGTCCTATCCATGAAAGTGATCCTCGCCAGTCTCTGCTTAGGGCTACATCAACAGAAAACAAACCATAGAGATAGAAATAGAAACTGCTTTATTGTGTCAAGTTTCAAAGAGCTAGCACAAACCGTGTTTGATTTAGAGTTCCAAATACATGTATCCCTATAGGACAAAACAGAGTGAAACCTCAAAATGAAACCGGTTACTGCCAACGAACGGTTTCACCTAGAAGAACGAGATTTGGCGAGCCAAGTGGGATTGGTGTACTGATCATTACCTGAAAGTTTCATCAAGATTGGGTGAAAAAGTGTGTGCTGAGATTTCAGGCAACTCGTAGTTTTTTGGAAGCTTCACAGGCCCTTTCCATGAAAGTGATTCTCGCCAGTCTCTGCTTAGGGCTACATCAACAGCAAACAAACCATAGAGATAGAACTTGAAACTGCTTTATGGTGTCAAGTTTCAAAGAGCTAGCACAAACCGTGTTTGATTTAGAGTTCCAAATACATGTATCCCTATAGGAGAAAACAGAGTGAAACCTCAAAATGAAACCGGTTACTGCCAACGAACGGTTTCACCTAGAAGAATGAAATTTGGCAAGCCAAGTGGGATTGGTGTACTGATCATTACCTGAAAGTTTCATCAAGATTGGGTGAAAAAGTGTGTGCTGAGATTTCAGGCAACTCGTAGTTTTTTGGAAGCTTTGCAGGCCCTTTCCATTAAAGTGACTCTCACCAGTCTCTGTTTAGGGCTACATCAACAGCAAACAAACCATAGAGATAGAACTTGAAACTGCTTTATGGTGTCAAGTTTCAAAGAGCTAGCACAAACCGTGTTTTTTTTAGAGTTCCAAATACATGCATCACTATAGGCGAAAACAGAGTGAAACCTCAAAATGAAACCGGTTACTGCCAACGAACGGTTTCACCTAGAAGAACGAAATTTGGCGAGCCAAGTGGGATTGGTGTACTGATCATTACCTGAAAGTTTCATCAAGATTGGGTGAAAAAGTGTGTGCTGAGATTTCAGGCAACTCGTAGTTTTTTGGAAGCTTGGCAGGCCCTTTCCATGAAAGTGATTCTCGCCAGTCTCTGCTTAGGGCTACATCAACAGCAAACAAACCATAGAGATAGAACTTGAAACTGCTTTATGGTGTCAAGTTTCAAAGAGCTAGCACAAACCGTGTTTGATTTAGAGTTCCAACTACATGTATCCCTATAGGAGAAAACAGAGTGAAACCTTAATATGAAACCGGTTACTGCCAACGAACGGTTTCACCTAGTAGAACGAAATTTGGCGAGCCAAGTGGGATTGGTGTACTGATCATTACCTGAAAGTTTCATCAAGATTTGGTGAAAAAGTGTGTGCTGAGATTTCAGGCAACTCGTAGTTTTTTGGAAGCTTGGCAGGCCCTTTCCATGAAAGTGATTCTCGCCAGTCTCTGCTTAGGGCTACATCAACAGCAAACAAACCATAGAGATAGAACTTGAAACTGCTTAATGGTGTCAAGTTTCAAAGAGCTAGCACAAACCGTGTTTGATTTAGAGTTCCAAATACATGTATCCCTATAGGAGAAAACAGAGTGAAACCTCAAAATGAAACCGGTTACTGCCAACGAACGGTTTCACCTAGAAGAACGAAATTTGGCGAGCCAAGTGGGATTGGTGTACTGATCATTACCTGAAAGTTTCATCAAGATTGGGTGAAAAAGTGTGTGCTGAGATTTCAGGCAACTCGTAGTTTTTTGGAAGCTTCACAGGCCCTTTCCATGAAAGTGATTCTCGCCAGTCTCTGCTTAGGGCTACATCAACAGCAAACAAACCATAGAGATAGAACTTGAAACTGCTTTATGGTGTCAAGTTTCAAAGAGCTACCACAAACCGTGTTTGATTTAGAGTTCCAAATACATGTATCCCTATAGGAGAAAACAGAGTGAAACCTCAAAATGAAACCGGTTACTGCCAACGAACGGTTTCACCTAGAAGAATGAAATTTGGCAAGCCAAGTGGGATTGGTGTACTGATCATTACCTGAAAGTTTCATCAAGATTGGGTGAAAAAGTGTGTGCTGAGATTTCAGGCAACTCGTAGTTTTTTGGAAGCTTTGCAGGCCCTTTCCATTAAAGTGACTCTCACCAGTCTCTGCTTAGGGCTACATCAACAGCAAACAAACCATAGAGATAGAACTTGAAACTGCTTTATTGTGTAAAGTTTCAAAGAGCTAGCACAAACCGTGTTTGTTTTAGAGTTCCAAATACATGCATCACTATAGGCGAAAACAGAGTGAAACCTCAAAATGAAACC
>NW_027525865.1:0-14293 GCF_052094955.1 Ictidomys tridecemlineatus
AGACATTGGAGACTGGGGGTGTAGAAGGATCGTTTGGGCAAGCAGAGTATGGAGACTGGGGTTTAGAAGGACTGTTACAGAGAGCAGAGTTTGGAGACTGGGTGTCGAAGGACTGATGCAGAGAGCAGAGGTTTTAGACTGGGATGTACAAGGACTGTTGCAGACAGTAGAGGGTGGAGATTGGGGTACAGAAGGACTGTAGCAGAGAGCAGAGGTTGGAGACTAAGGTGCAGAAGGACAGTTACACAGAGCAGAGATTAGAGACTGGATTGCAGAAGACCTGACACAGAAAGCAGAGGCTGGAGACTCTGGTGCAGAAGTACCCTTACAGAGTTTGCAGACTGAGGTGCAGAAGGACGGTTACAGAGGGCAGAGTTTTGAGACTGTGGTTCAAAACGACTGATAAAGAAAGCAGAAGTTGAATACTGGGGTGAATAAAGACCCTTACAAAGAACAGAGGTTGGAGACTGTGGTACAGAAAGACTGTTACAGAGAGCAGAGGTTGGAGTCTTGGTTGCAGAAGAACCGATGTAAAGAACGGAGTTTGAAGCCTGGGGTGCAGAAGGACCGTTGGGGAGATCAGAGTATGGAGACTTGGGTGTAGAAGGACTGTTTAAGAGAGCAGTGATTGGAGACTGAGTTACAAAAGGACTTTTACAGAGAGCAGAGTTTTTAGACTGGGGTACAGATGGATTATTGCAGAGAGCAGAGTTTTCAGACTGAGGTACAGAAGAACTGTTGCAGGAAGCAAATGTTGGAGACTAGTGTTCAAAAGTACTATTGCAGCTAGCAGAGGTTTCAGACTTGGATGCAAAAGGCCTGTTACAGAGAGCACAGGTTGGAGACTGGGGTGAAGAAGGACTGTTACAGAGAGCAGAGTTTGCAGACTGGGTTTCAGAAGGGTCTTACAGAGAGCAGAATTAGGAGACAGACGTTCAGAAAGACTGTTACAGAGAGCAGAGGTTGGAGACTGGGGTGCAGAGGGATTTTTGCAGAGAACAGATTTTTTAGACTTAGGTACAGAAGAATTGTTGCAGAAAGCAGATGTTGGAGACTGGGGTGCAGAAGGATCGTTGCTGAGAGCATAGGTTGGAGACTGGGTTGCAGATGGACTGATACAGAAAGCAGAGGTGGGAGACTGGGTGCAGAAGGCCTGTTACAGAGCAGAGTTTGGAGACTGGGGTGCAGAAGGATCTTACAGAGAGCAGAGTTTTGAGACTGAGGTGCAGAAGCACTGTTACAGAGAGTAGAGGTTGGAGACTGAGGTGCAGAAGGACCCTTGCAAAGAGCAGAGGTTGGAGACTGACGTGCAGAAGGATTGTTACAGAGAGAAGAGTTTGGAGACTGCGGTGCAGAAAAACTTTGGCTGAGAGAAGAGATTTTAGACTGGGGTGTAGAAGGACTGTTGCAGAGAGTAGAGTTTGGAGATTGGGGTCCAGAAGGACTGTTACAGAGAGCAGAGTTTGAGACTGGGGTGGAGAAGGACTTTTGCAGAGAGCAGATGCTAGAGACTAGGGTTTAAAAGGAAAGTTGCAGAGAGCAGAGGATGGAGACTGGGGTGCATAAGTATTCTTGGGGTGAGCAGAGTATGGAGAATGGGGTGTAGAAGGACTGTTACAGAGAGCAGAGGTTGGAGACTAGGGTTTAGAAGGACTTTTTCACATCAGTTACCCTTCCATTGATTGACATATTGCCTTTCTAGTGTCTGATGTATTCTGCTGTCTGTAATTGATGTGAAACAGCAATCTGTATACGAGGTAAAGTTGGGAGTTCATAACCCACTTGAATCAAACCGTTACAGAGACCAGAGTTTGGTGACTGCGGTATAGAAAAACTGTTACAGAGAGCAGAGTTTTGAGACTGGGGTGCAGAATGAATGTTACAGAGAAAACAGCTTGGAGACTGGGGAGCAGAAGGACTGTTGCAGAGGACAGAGTTTGGAGACTGGGGTCCCGCAGAACACTTGCCGAAAACAAAGGTTAAATACTGGGGTGAAGAAGGAATTGGAAACTGGAGAACAGGTTTGAGACTGAGGTGCAGAAGGATCTTACATAGAGCAGAATTTGGAGACTGTGGTGCAGGAGGACTGTTGCAAAGAGCAGAGATTGGAGACTGAGGTGCAGAAGTCCTGTTACATAAAACAGAGCTAGAAGAAAGGGGTGCAGAAGGATCTTACAGAGAGCAGAATTTGGAAACTGAGGTGCAGAAGGACTATTGTAGAGATAAGAGTTTGGAGACTGAGGTGCAGTAGGATCTTTGAAGAGAGCAGAGTTTGGAGACTGGCATGCAGAAGGCCAGTTACAGAGAGGAGAGGTTGGCGACTGGGGTGGAGAAGGACTGTTATACAGAGCAGTGTTTTGAGAATGTGTTGCTGAAGGATCTTACAGAGAGCAGAGGTAAGAGACTGAGGTGCAGGTGGACTGTTACAGAGAGCAGAGGTTGGTGATTGAGGTGTAGAAGGACTGTTACAGAGAGGAGAGTTTGGAGACTCAGGTGCAGAAGGACTGTTACAGAAAGCAGAGTTTAAAAATTGGGCTGCAGAAGGACCATTACAGAGAGCAGAGTTTGGAGACTGCGGTATAGGTCTGTTACCGAGAGCAGAGGTTGGAGACTAAGGTGAAGAAGGACTCTTACATAGAGCACAGGTTGGAGACTAAGGTGCAGAAGCATAGATACAGAGAACAGAGGTTAGAGACTGGGGTTCAGACAGACTGATATAGCAAGCAGAGATGGAGACTGGGGTGTAGAAGAATCGTTACAAAGAGCAGAGGTTGGAGACTTCGGTACAGAAGAACTGTTACAGAGAGCAGATCTCGGATTCTGGGGAGCAGAAAAACTGTTGCAGAGGACAGAGGTTGGAGACTAGGGTGGAGAAATAATGTTACAGAGAGCAGAGTTTGGAAACTGGTGTGCAGAGAGATCTTACAGAGAGCAGAGATTAGAGAGTGTGGTGCAGAAGGACTGTTGCAAAGAGCAGACATTAGAGACTGGGTTCCAGAAGGATCGTTCAAGAGAGCAGATTTTAGAACCTGGGGTGCAGAAGGACTGTTACACAGAGCAGAGGTTGGAGACTGAGGTGCAGAAGGACTGTTAGAGAGAGCAGAGTTTGGAGACTGGGGTTAAGAAGGACTGTTACAGAGAGTAGAGTTTGGAGACTGGGGTTCAGATGGATCTTACAGAGAGCAGAGTTTGGAGACTGGGGTTCAAAAGGAGTGTTGCAGAGATCAGATGTTGGAGACTAGGATGGAGAAGAATCGTTGCAGAGAGAAGAGGTTAAAGACTGGGCTTCAGAATGTCTGTTACAGTGAGCAGAGGATGGAGACTGGGGTGCAGAAGGGTCGTTGCAGAGAGAAGGGTTTTGAGACTGAGGTGCAGAAGAACTGTTTTAGAAAGCAGATGTTGAAGACTTGGTCACAGAGAGACTGTTGCAGAGAGCAAATTTTGGTAACTCGGGTACAGAAAGACTGTTGTAGAGAGCAGAGGTTGGAGACTGGGATGCAGAAGGATAGTTACAGAGAGCAGAGATTGGAGACTCGGATTCAGAAGTTCTGTTACAGAGAGCAGAGGTTGCATACAGAGGTGCAAAAGGATATTACAGAGTGAGAGCAGATGTTGGAGACTGGGGTGCAGAAGGACAGTTATAGAGAGCAGAGTTTGAAGACTGGGTTGCTCAAGGATCTTACAGAGAGAAGAGGTTGGAGACTGAGGTGCAGCTGGACTGTTACAGAGAGCAGTGTTTAGAGACTAGGGTGCAGAAGGATCGTGAAGTGAGCAGAGGTGTCAGACTGAGGTTAATTAGGACTGTTACAGAGAGCAGAGGTTGGAGACTGAGGTGTAGAAGCACTGTTATAGAGAGCAGAGTTTGGAGACTGAGGTGCAGAAGGACTGTTACAGAAAGCAGAGGTTGGAAATTGGGGTGCAGAAGGACCGTTACAGAGACCAGACTTTGGAGACTGTGGTATAGAAAAACTGTTACAGAGAGCAGAGATTGGAGACTGGGGAACACAAGGACTGTTGAAGAGGAAAGAGGTTGGAGAATGGGGTGCCACAGGACACTTGCAGAAGGCAGAGGTTATAGACTGGGGTGGAGAAAGAATGTTACATAGAGCACAGTTTGGAAACTGTAGTGCAGAAGGATCTTACAGAGAGCAGAATTTGGAGACTGTGGTGCAGAAGGATTGTTACAGAGAGCAGAGGTTAGTGACTGGGGTCCAGAAGGATCATTGCTGAGAGGAGAGTTTGGAGACTGGGGTGAAGAAGGACTGTTACAGAGAGCAGAGGTTGGATATGAGGTGCAGAAGGACTGTTGCAGAGAGCAGAGGTTGGAGTCTGATGTGTAGAAAGACTCTTAAAGAGAGCAGAGTTTGGAGACTGGGGTGCAGAAGGACTGTTACAGAGAGCAAAGTTTGGAGCCTGTGGTGCAGAAGGACTGTTGCAGAGATCAGAGGTTAAAGACTGTGGTGCAGTAGGATCATTGCAGAGAGCAGAGGTTGGAGACTAAGGTGCAGAAGGATCCTTGGAGAGAGCAGATTTTGAAGACTGGGGCGCAGAAGGCCTGCTATAGAGAGCAGAGTTTGTAGACTGCAGTGCAGAAACACTGTTACAGAAACTAGAGGTTGGAAATTGGGGTGCAGAAGAAACGTTACAGAGACCAGAGTTTGGAGACTGTGGTATAGAAAAACTTTTACAGAGTGCAGAGGTTGGAAACTGGGGTGCAGAAGAACTGTTGCAGAGAGCAGAGGTTGGATACTGGGGTCTAGAAAGATCGTTGCAGAGAGCAGAGTTTAGAGACTGGGGTGCAGAAGGACTGTTGCAGAGAGCAGAGGTTGGAAACTAGTGTGTAGTAGGACTGTTGCAGAGAGCAGATTTTGGAGACTGGAGTGCAGATGGACTGTTGCAGAGAATACAGGTTGGAGAGTGAGGTGCAGAAAGACTGTTACAAAGAGCAGATTTTTGAGACTGGGGTTTAGAATGACTGTTACAGATTGCAGAGTTTGGATACTAGGGTTCAGATGGATCTTACAGAGAGCAGAGGTTGAAGACTGGGGTGCAGAAGGACTTTTACAGAGAGCAGAATTTGGAGACTGAGGTGCAGAAAGATTGTTGCAGAGAGCAGAGCTTGGATACTGAGGTGCAGTAGACAAGGTTTCTCAAGGATCTTACAGAGAGCAGAAGTGGTAGACCAAGTTGCAGCAGGACTGTTACAGAGAGCAGAGGTTGGAGACTAGGGTGCAGAAAAATCGTTGCAGAGAAGAGAGTTTTCAGACTGAGGTGCAGAAGGACTATTGCAGAGAGCACATGTTGGAGACTGGGGTTCAGAAGGAATGTTGCAGAGAGCAGAAGATGGAGACTGGGATGAAAAAGGTTCATTGTAGAGAGCAGAGGTTGGAGACTGGGGTGCAGAAGGATTGTTATACAGAAAAGAGGTCAGAGACTGGGGTGTAGAAGGCCTGTTACGGAGAGCAGAGTTTGGAGAAGGGGTGCAGAAGTATTTTTACAAAGAGTAGAGTTTTGAGAATTAGGTCCAGAAGGATGGTTATAGAGAGCGGAGGTTGGAGACTGGGTTGCAGAGGGACTGCTGCAGAGAGTAGAGGCTTGATATGGGGTGTAGAAGAACTGTTGCAGAGAGCACAGGTTTGAGATTTGTGTGCAGAAGCACTGTTGCAGAGAGTAGAGGTTGGAGACTGCCTTTCAGTAGGACTGTTACAGAGGCAGATTTTTGAGACTTTGATGCGGAAAGACTGTTGCAGGGAGCAGATATTGGAGACTGGGTTGCAGAAGGATTGTTAAAGAGAGCAGAGGTTGGAGATTGGGGTGCAGATGGACTGATACAGAAAGCAGAGTTTGGAGACTCCAGTGCAGAAGGACTGTTGCAGACAGCAGAGTTTGGAGAATGGAGTGCAAAAGGCCTGTTACACAGAGCAGAGGTTGGAGACTGCGGTGCAGAAGGACTGTTACAAACAGAAGAGTTTGGAGACAGGGTTGCAGAAGGATCTTACAGGGAGAAGATTTTGGAGACTGTGCAACAGCAGGACTGTTATACAGAGAAGAGGTTGGAGACTTTGGTGCACAATTATTGTTGCAGAGAACAGAGTTTTCAGACTGAGGTGCAGAAAGACTGTTGCAGAGAGCAGATATTGGAGCCTGGGGTGCAGAAGGACTGTTGCAGAGAGCAGAGTTTTTAGAGAAGGTTGCTCAAAGATCTTACAGAGATCAGAGGTTGTAGACCAAGTTGCAGCAGGACTGTTACAGAGAGCAGAGGTTGGAGACTAGGGTGCAGAAGAATCGTTGTAGCGAAGAGAGATTTCAGACTGAGGTGCAGACGGACTATTGCAGAGAGCACATGTTTGAGACTGGGGTGCCGAAGGACTGTTGCAGAGAGCAGAATTTGGAGACTGGGGTTCAGAAGGATCATTGTAGAGAGCAGAGGTTGGAGACTGGGGTGCAGAAGGATTGTTATACAGAAAGGAGGTCGGAAACTGGGGTGTAGAAGGCCTGTCACAGAGATCAGAGTTCGGAAAAGGGGTGCAGAAGCACTTTTACAAAGTGTAGAGTTTGGAGAAAGAAGTCCAGAAGGATCGTTATAGAAAGCGGAGGTTGGAGACTGGGTTGCAGAGGGACTGCTGCAGAGAGCAGAGGCTTGACATGGGGTGTAAAAGAACTGTTCCAGAGAGCACAGTTTTGAGATTTGTGTGCAGAAGCACTGTTGCAGAGAGTAGAGGTTGGAGACTGCCTTTCAGTAGGACTGTTACAGAGGCAGAGTTTGGAGACTTTGGTGTAGAAGGACTGTTGCGGAGAGCAGATATTGGAGACTGGGTTGCAGAAGGACTGTTGCAGAGAGCAGAGTTTGTAGACTGAGGTGCAGAAGGACTGTTACAGAGAGCAGAGGTTGGAGGTAGGGGTGCAGATGGACTGATACAGAAAGCAGAGTTTGGAGACTCCGGTGCAGAAGGACTGTTGCAGACAGCAGAGTTTGGAGAATGGAGTGCAAAATGCCTGTTACACAGAGCAGAGGTTGGAGACTGGGGTGCAGAAGCACTGTTACAAATAGCAGAGTTTGGAGACAGTGTTGCAGAAGGATCGTACAGAGAGCAGATATTGGAGACTGGGGTGTAGAAGGATCCTTGTAGCGAGCAGAGGTTTGAGACCAGCGTGCAGAAGGACTGTTACAGAGAACAGAGGTTTGAGAAGGTGTGCAGAAAGACTGTTCCAGAGGGCAGAGTTTACAGACTGGGTTGCAGAAGGATCTTACAGAGAGAATATTTTGGAGACTGAGGTGCAGAAGGACTGTTACAGAGAGTAGAGTTTAGAGACTGAGGTTCTGAAAGACCGTTGTAGAGAGAAGTGTTTGGAGACTGAGGTGCAGAACAATTGTTACAGAGAGCAGAGTGTTGAGACTGGGGTGCAGAAGGACTGCTGCAGATAGCAGAGTTTGGAGACTGGGGTGCAGAAGGACTGTTGCAGGTAGCAGAGTTTGGAGACTGGGGTGTAGAAGGACTGTTGAAGAAAGCAGAGTTTTGAGACTTGGATGCAAAAGGACTGTGACAGAGAGCAGAGTTTGGAGACTGAGGTACAGAAGGACTTTTAAAGAGAGATGAGGTTGGAGACGGTGGTGCAGAAGGACTGATACAGAAAACAGAGGTTGAAGACTGGCTAGCAGAAGAGCGTTACAGGGAGCAGATTTTGGAGACTGCACTACAGAAGGACTGTTACGGAGAGCAGAGATTGGAGATTGGTGTGAAGAAGGACTGTTACAGAGTGCAGACCTTGGAGTCTGGGGTGCAGTAGAACTGTTGCAGGCAGCATAAGTTGGAGACTGGGGTGCAGAAGAACTGTTGCAGAGAGCAGCGGTTGGAGACAGAGGTGAAGAAAGAATGTTACAGAGAGAAGAGTTTGGAAACTCTGGTACAGAAGGAATGACACAGAAAAGAGAGGTTGGAGACTGGGGTGCAGAAGGACCGTTGCAGACAGCAGAGGTTGAGGACTGCGGTACAAAAAGACTGTTACAGGAAGCAGATGTTAAAGACTGGGGAGCAGAAGGACTGTTACTGAGAGCAGAGATTGGATTCTGAAGAGCAGAAGGAATGTTACAGAGAGCAGATTTGGAAACTGGTGTGCAAAAGGATCTTACAGAGCGTAGAGGTTGGAGGCTGGGGTGCAGAAGCACTGTTACAGACAGCAGATTTTGGAGACTGAGGTGCAGAAGGACTGTTACAGAAAGCAGATTTGGGAGACTGGTGTGCACAAGGATAGTTGCAGAGAGCAGAGTTTTCACACTGAGCTTCAGGTAGACTGTTTCAGACTGCAGATGTTGAAGACTGGGGTGCAGAAGGACTTTTGCAGAGAGCACATGTTGAAGACTGGGGTAAAAAAGGATCATTGCAGAGAGCAGATGTTGGAGACTGGTGTGCAGAAGGATTGTTACAGAGATCAGAGGTTGTAGACTGGGGTGCAGAAAAACCCTTACAGTTAGCAGAGGTTGGATGCTGTGGGACAGAAGGACTGTTGCAGAGAGAAGAGGTTGGAGACTGCAGAGCAGAAGGACTGTAGCAGAGAGCAGCGGTTGGAGACTGGGGTGCAGAAGGACCATTACATAGAGCAGATTTTTGAGAGTGCACTATAGAAAAACTGTTACAGAGAGCAGAGGTTGGAGACTGGGGTGGAGAAGGACTGTTTCAGAGAGCAGAGGAAGGAGACTAGGGTGCAGGAGGATCTTTGTGGAAAACAGAGTATTGAGACTGGTGTTCAGAAGGACTGTTACAGAGAACAGAGTTTGGAGAAAGGTTTCAGAAGGATTGTTACAGAGGGCAGAGTTTGGATACTGGGTTGCAGAAGAATCTTACAAAGAGCAAATGTTGGAGACTAAGGTGAAGAAAGACTGTTACAGAGAGTAGAAGTTAGAGACTGAAGTGCAGAAGGACTGTTGCAGAGAGCAGATGTTAGAGACTGGGGTGCACAAGCATCGTTGCAGAGAGTAGCTGTTGGAGACTGGGGTGAAGAATTTATCTTACAGAGAGCACTGGTTGGAGACTGGGGTGCAGAAGGCCTGTTACAAAGAGCAGAGATAGGAGACTGGGGTGCAGAATGTGTTTCAATGAGCAGAGTATTTGGACAAAGTTTAAAAGAGTCTTACAGAAAGCAGAGGTTGGAGACTGATGTACAGAAGGACTGTTAGAGAGAGTAGAGTTTGAAGACTGGAGTGCAGAAGGATTGTTGCAGAGAGGAGAGTTTCAGACTGAGGTACAGAAGAAGTGTTGCAGAGAGAAGATGTTGGAGACTGATTGCACAAGGACTGTTGCAGCTAGCAGAGGTTGGAGACAAGATGCAGATAGATTGTTGCAGAGAGCAGAGGTTGAAGACTGGGGTGCAGAAGGACAGGTACAGAGAGCAGATGTTGGAACCTGGGGTGAAGAAAGCCTAGTACAGAGAGCAGAGTTTGAAGACTGGGGTGCACAAGGACTGCTACAGAAAGCAGAGTTTGGAGACTGGGTTGCAGAAAGATCTTACAGAGAGCAGAGGTTAGAGACTGAGGTGCACATGCACTGTTACAAAGAGTAGAGTTTGGAGACTGATGTGCAGAAGGATCGTTACAGAGAGCAGAGCTTATAGACTGAGGTGCAGAAGGATTGATACAGAGAGCAGAGGTTGGAGACTGGGGTGCAGAAGGACTATTGGAGAGAGCAGAGGTTTTAGACTGGCGTGTAGAAGGACTGTAGCAGAGAGCAGAGGTTGGAGACTAAGGTGCAAAAGGACAGTTACACAGAACAGTGTTAGGAGACTCGGGTGCAGAAGGACCCTTACAGAGAGCAGTGGTTAGAGACTGCAGTACAGAAGGACTGTTATAGAGAACAGAGGTTGGAGACTGGGGTGCAGAAATAACTTTGAAGAGAGCAGAGGTTGGAGACTGGAGTGCAGAAGTTTCTTTCAGAGAGCAGAGTTTGGAGTCTGAGATGCAGAAGAACTGTGGCAGAGAGCAGACGTTGGAGACTGGGGTGCAGAAGGATTGTTGCAGAGAATAGCTGTTGGAGACTGGGGTGAAGAATTCCTCTTACAGAGAGCAGTGTTTGGAGACTGGGTTGCAGAAGGCCTGTTACAGAGAGCAGGGATTGGAGACTGGGGTGCAGAATGTGTTTCAGTGAGCAGAGTTTGTGGCCTAAGTTTAAAAGGGTCTTACAGAAAGCAGAAGTTGGAGACTGATGTACAGAAGGACTGTTACAGAGAGTAGTGTTTGAAGACTGGGGTGCAGAAGGATTGTTGCAGACAGCAGAGTTTTCAGACTGAGGTGCAGAAAAACTTTTGCAGAGAGCAGATGTTGGAGACTGGGGTTCACAAGAACTGTAGCAGCGAGCAGAATTTTAAGACTGGGGTGCCAAAGAATCTTTGCAGAGAGCAGAGGTTGGAGACTGAGGTGGAAGAAGGATCGTTGTGGAGACCAGAGGTTTGAGACTGTTGTGCAGAAGGATCATTAATGAGAGCAGAGTTTGGAACCTGGGGTGAAGAAGGATTGATACAGGGAGCAGAGGATGGAGACTGGGGTGCAGAAAGAATATTGCAGAGAGCAGAAGTTTTAGACTGGCGTGTAGAAGGACTGTTGCAGAGAGTAGAGGAAGGAGATTGGGGTGCAGAAGGACTGTAGCAGAGAGCAGAGGTTAAAGACTAAGGTGCAGAAGGACAGTTACACAGAACAGAGTTTGGAAACTCGGGTGCAGAAGGACCCTTACAGAGAGCAGTGGTTGGGGACTGCAGTACAGAAGGACTGTTACAGAGAACAGAGGTTGGAGACTGGTGTCAAGAAGAACTGTTGCAGAGAGTAGATGTTGGAGACTGTGGCGCAGAAGGACTGATGCAGAGAACAGAGGTTGGAGACTGGGGTGCAGAAGGAACATTTAAGTGAGCAGGGGTTGGAGACTGGGGTGCAGAAGGATCTTACAGTGAGAAGAGTTTGGCGTCTGGAATGCAGAAGGACTGTGGCAGAGAGCAGACGTTGGACACTGGGGTGCAGAAGGATTGTTGCAGATAGCAGAGGTTGGAGACTGGGTTGCAGAAAGACTGTTGCATAGAGCAGAGGTTGGAGACTTAGTTGCAGAAGGACTGTTACAGAGAGCTGAGGTTGGAGACTGTGGTTCAGAAAGACTGATACAGTAGCAGTGTTTGGAGACTGGGGTGCCGAAGGACTGTTACAGAGAGCAGAGTTTGGAGCCTTGGGTGCAGAAGGACTGTTGCAGAGAACAGAGGTTGGAGACGGGTGCAGAAGGATCGTGGCAGAGAGCAGAGTATTCAGACTGAGGTGCAGAAGAACTAATGTAGAGAGCAGATGTAGGAGACTGGGGTGCATAATGACTTTTGCAGAGAGCAGAGGTTGGAGACTTCTGTGCAGATGGACTGTTCCAGAGAATAGATGTTGGAGACTATGTGCAGAAAGCCTGTTAAAGAGAACAAAGTTTGGAGAAGGGGTGCAGAAAGACTGTTACTGAGAGCAGAGTTTGGAGATTGGTTTGCAAAAGGATCTTACAGAGAGTAGAGTTTGGAGACAGAGATGCAGAAGGACTGTTACAGAGTGTTGAATTTGAAGACTGAGATGCAGAAGTACAATTTCAGATAGCATAGGTTGAAGACTGAGATGCAGAAGACTGTTAAATACAGCAGCAGTTGGAGACTGAGGGCAGAAGGACTGATACAGAAAGCAGAGATTTGAGACTGGGGTGCTGAAGGACCATTATAGAGAGCAGAGGTTGGTGACTGCGTTGCAGAAGAACTGTTACAGAGAGAAAAGTTCGGAGATTGGGGTGCAGGAGGACCATTGCAGGGAACAGAGGTTGGCGACTGAGTTGCCGAAGGACCTTTAAAGATAGCAGAGGTTGGAGACTAGGGTGCAAAAGAATCTTACAGAGAGCAGAGGCTGGAGACTGGAGTGCAGAAGGATTGTTGCAGAGAGAAGAGGCTTGAGACTTGGTTGCAGAAGGACTGTTGCAGAGAGGAGAGGATAGAGACTGAGGTGCAGAAGTACTGTTACAGAGAGCAGAGGTTCGAGACTGTGGTGCAGGACTGATATACAAATCAGACGGTGGAGACTTGGGTGCAGAAGGACCGTTACAAAGAGCAGAGATTGGAGACTGGGGTACAAAAGTACTTTTACAGAGAGCAGAGATTTGATACTGGGGAGCTGATACTGTTGCAAAACATAGGTTTAAGACTGGTTGCAGAAGGACCATTGCAGAGAGCAGAGGTTGGAGACTGAGGTGCAGAAGGATTGTAACAGATAGTAGAGTTTGGAGACTGGGGTACAGAAGCATATTACAGTGAGCAGAGGTTGGAGACTGTGATGAAGAAGGACTGCTGCAGAAAGTAGAATGTGGAGACTGGGGTGCAGAAGGATTGTTACAGACAGCAGAGGTTGGATACTGGGTGCAACGTACTTTGAATAGATCAGAAGTTGGAGATTTGGGTGCAGAAGAAACTCTTGCAGAGAGCAGAGGTTGGAGACTGAGGTGCAGAAGGACTGTTATAGAGAGCAGAGGATTGAGAAAGAGGAGCAGAAAGAATGATATAGAAAGCAGAGTTTTAAGACTGGGGTACAGAAGGACTATTACAGAGAGCAGAGGTTAGAGTCTCCAGTACAGAAGGACTGTTACAGAGAGCAGAGGTTGGAGACTGGGGTGTAGAAGGAATGTTGCAGAGAGTAGATGATGGAGACTGGGTTCCAGAAGGACTGTAGCAGAGAGCAGAAGTTGGAGACTAAGGTGAAGAAGGACAGTTACACAGAGCAGAGTATGGAGACTGGGGTGGAGAAGGACTGATACAGAAAGCAGAGGTTGGAGATTCGGGTGCAGAAGTACCCTTACAGAGAGCAGAGATTGAAGACTTGGGTGGAGAATGACTGTTGCATATATCAGATGTTGGAGACTGGGGTGCAGAAGGACTGTTGCAGAGAGCAGAGGATGGAGACTGGGGTGCAGAAGGACTGTTACAGAGAGCAGAGGTTGCAGACTTAGTTGCAGAAGGACTCTTACAGAGGGCATAGTTTGGAGACTGTGGTGCAAAACGACTGATACAGAAAGCAGAGGTTGGATACTGGGGTGCATATGGACCCTTACAGAGAACAGAGTTCGGTGACTGCAGTACAGAAGGACTGGTACAGAGAGCAAAGATTGGAGTCTGGTGTGCAGAAGAACTGATGTAGAGAACAGAGGTTGGAGATTGGGGTCCAGAAGGATCGTTTGGGTCGAGCAGAGTATAAAGACTGCGGTATAGAAGGACTGTTGCAGAGAGCAGAGTTTTAAGACTGGGGTGTAGAAGGACTGTTGCAGAGAGCAGACATTGGAGACCGGGGTGCAATAGAATCGTTTGGCGAGCAGAGCATGGAGACTTGGGTGTAGAAGGACTGTTGCAGAGAGCAGAGGTTTGAGACTGGGGTGTCTAAGGACTGTTTCACAGAGCAGATGTTTGAGACTTGGGTGCAGAAGGACTGTTGTATAGAGCAGAGATTGGAGACTGATGTACAGAAGAGCTGTAACAGAGAGTGGAGGTGGAGACTTGGGAGAAGATGGACTATTGCAGAGAGAAGAGTTTTCAGACTGAGGTACAGAAGAACTGTTGCAGAGAGAAGATGTTGGAGACTGGGGTTCATAAGGACTGTTGCAGCGAGCAGAGTTTGAGACTGGGGTGCCAAAGATCTTTGCAGAGAGCAGAGGTTGGAGACTGAGGTGCAGAAGGATCATTGCCGAGAGAAGAGGTTCGAGACTGGGGTGCAGAAGGACCAATACAGAAAGCAGAGGTTAAAGATTGGGGTGCAGAAGGACTGTTACAGAGAGCAGACATTAAAGATCTGGTTTCAGAAGGATCTTACAGAGAAAGCGTTTGGAGACTGAGGTGCAGAAGGACTTTTACAGAGAGTGGAGGTTCGAGACTGAGGTGCAGAAGGATCGTTACAAAGAGCAGAGTTTGGAGACTGGGGTGCAGACGAACTTTTACAGAGAGCACTGGTTTGATACTGGGGAGCAGAAGAAATGTTGCAGAGAGCAGATATTGGAGACTGGGGTGCAGAAGGACTGCTGCGTAAAGCAGAGTTTGGAGACTAGGGGCAGAAGGACTGTTTCAGAGAGCAGAGGTAGGAGACTCGGGTGCAAAAAAATCGTTGCAGACAGAAGAGTTTTCAGACTGAGGTACAGAAGAACTGTTGCAGAGAGCAGATCTTGTAGACTGGGTTGCACACGGACTGTTTGCAGCGAGCAGAGGTTGGAGACCTGGGGTGCAGAAGGATCATTGCAGAGAGCAGACGTTAGAGGACCGGGGT
>NW_027525866.1:0-14285 GCF_052094955.1 Ictidomys tridecemlineatus
GTATCCCTATAGGAGAAAACAGAGTGAAACCTCAAAATGAAACCGGTTACTGCCAACGAACGGTTTTACCTAGAAGAACGAAATTTGGCGAGCCAAGTGGGATTGGTGTACTGATCATTACCTGAAAGTTTCATCAAGATTGGGTGAAAAAGTGTGTGCTGAGATTTCAGGCAACTCGTAGTTTTTTGGAAGCTTGGCAGGCCCTTTCCATGAAAGTGATTCTCGCCAGTCTCTGCTTAGGGGTACATCAACAGCAAACAAATCATAGAGATAGAACTTGAAACTGCTTTATGGTGTCAAGTTTCAAAGAGCTAGCACAAACCGTGTTTGATTTAGAGTTCCAAATACATGTATCCCTATAGGAGAAAATAGAGTGAAACCTCAAAATGAAACCGGTTACTGCCAACGAACGGTTTCACCTAGAAGAACGAAATTTGGCGAGCCAAGTGGGATTGGTGTACTGATCATTACCTGAAAGTTTCATCAAGATTGGGTGAAAAAGTGTGTGCTGAGATTTCAGGCAACTCGTATTTTTTTGGAAGCTTGGCAGGCCCTTTCCATGAAAGTGATTCTCGCCAGTCTCTGCTTAGGGCTACATCAACAGCAAACAAACCATAGAGATAGAACTTGAAACTGCTTTATGGTGTCAAGTTTCAAAGAGCTAGCACAAACCGTGTTTGATTTAGAGTTCCAAATACATGTATCCCTATAGGAGAAAACAGAGTGAAACCTCAAAATGAAACCGGTTACTGCCAACGAACGGTTTCACCTAGAAGAACGAAATTTGGCGAGCCAAGTGGGATTGGTGTACTGATCATTACCTGAAAGTTTCATCAAGATTGGGTGAAAAAGTGTGTGCTGAGATTTCTGGCAACTCGTAGTTTTTTGGAAGCTTGGCAGGCCCTTTCTATGAAAGTGATTCTCGCCAGTCTCTGCTTAGGGCTACATCAACAGCAAACAAACCATAGAGATAGAACTTGAAACTGCTTTATGGTGTCAAGTTTCAAAGAGCTAGCACAAACCGTGTTTGATTTAGAGTTCCAAATACATGTATCCCTATAGGAGAAAACAGAGTGAAACCTCAAAATGAAACCGGTTACTGCCAACGAACGGTTTCACCTAGAAGAACGAAATTTGGCGAGCCAAGTGGGATTGGTGTACTGATCATTACCTGAAAGTTTCATCAAGGTTGGGTGAAAAAGTGTGTGCTGAGATTTCAGGCAACTCGTAGTTTTTTGGAAGCTTGGCAGGCCCTTTCCATGAAAGTCATTCTCGCCAGTCTCTGCTTAGGGCTACATCAACAGCAAACAAACCATAGAGATAGAACTTGAAACTGCTTTATGGTGTCAAGTTTCAAAGAGCTAGCACAAACCGTGTTTGATTTAGAGTTCCAAATACATGTATCCCTATAGGAGAAAACAGAGTGAAACCTCAAAATGAAACCGGTTACTGCCAACGAACCGTTTCACCTAGAAGAACGAAATTTGGCGAGCCAAGTGGGATTGGTGTACTGATCATTACCTGAAAGTTTCATCAAGATTGGGTGAAAAAGTGTGTGCTGAGATTTCAGGCAACTCGTAGTTTTTTGGAAGCTTGGCAGGCCCTTTCCATGAAAGTGATTCTCGCCAGTCTCTGCTTAGGGCTACATCAACAGCAAACAAACCATAGAGATAGAACTTGAAACTGCTTTATGGTGTCAAGTTTCAAAGAGCTAGCACAAACCGTGTTTGATTTAGACTTCCAAATACATGTATCCCTATAGGAGAAAACAGAGTGAAACCTCAAAATGAAACCGGTTACTTCCAACGAACGGTTTTACCTAGAAGAACGAAATTTGGCGAGCCAAGTGGGATTGGTGTACTGATCATTACCTGAAAGTTTCATCAAGATTGGGTGAAAAAGTGTGTGCTGAGATTTCAGGCAACTCGTAGTATTTTGGAAGCTTGGCAGGCCCTTTCCATGAAAGTGATTCTCGCCAGTCTCTGCTTAGGGCTACATCAACAGCAAACAAATCATAGAGATAGAACTTGAAACTGCTTTATGGTGTCAAGTTTCAAAGAGCTAGCACAAACCGTGTTTGATTTAGAGTTCCAAATACATGTATCCCTATAGGAGAAAACAGAGTGAAACCTCAAAATGAAACCGGTTACTGCCAACGAACGGTTTCACCTAGAAGAACGAAATTTGGCGAGCCAAGTGGGATTGGTGTACTGATCATTACCTGAAAGTTTCATCAAGGTTGGGTGAAAAAGTGTGTGCTGAGATTTCAGGCAACTCGTAGTTTTTTGGAAGCTTGGCAGGCCCCTTCCATGAAAGTGATTCTCGCCAGTCTCTGCTTAGGGCTACATCAAGAGCAAACAAACCATAGAGATAGAACCTGAAACTGCTTTATGGTGTCAAGTTTCAAAGAGCTAGCACAAACCGTGTTTGATTTAGAGTTCCAAATACATGTATCCCTATAGGAGAAAACAGAGTGAAACCTCATAATGAAACCGGTTACTGCCAACGAACGGTTTCACCTAGAAGAACGAAATTTGGCGAGCCAAGTGGGATTGGTGTACTGATCATTACCTGAAAGTTTCATCAAGATTGGGTGAAAAAGTGTGTGCTGAAATTTCAGGCAACTCGTAGTTTTTTGGAAGCTTGGCAGGCCCTTTCCATTAAAGTGATTCTCGCCAGTCTCTGCTTAGGGCTACATCAACACCAAACAAACCATAGAGATAGAACTTGAAACTGCTTTATGGTGTCAAGTTTCAAAGAGCTAGCACAAACCGTGTTTGATTTAGAGTTCCAAATACATGTATCCCTATAGGAGAAAACAGAGTGAAACCTCAAAATGAAACCGGTTACTGCCAACGAACGGTTTCAACTAGAAGAACGAAATTTGGCGAGCCAAGTGGGATTGGTGTACTGATCATTACCTGAAAGTTTCATCAAGATTGGGTGAAAAAGTGTGTGCTGAGATTTCAGGCAACTCGTATTTTTTGGAAGCTTGGCAGGCCCTTTCCATGAAAGTGATTCTCGCCAGATTCTATTTAGGGCTACATCAACAGCAAACAAACCATAAAGATAGAACTTGAAACTGCTTTATTGTGTCAAGTTTCAAAGAGCTAGCACAAAACGTGTTTTATTTAGAGTTCCAAATATATGTATCCCTATAGGAGAAAACAGAGTGAAACCTCAAAATGAAACCGGTTACTGCGAACGAACGGTTTCACTTAGAAGAACGATATTTGGTGAGCCAAGTGGGATTGGTGTACTGATCATTACCTGAAAGTTTCATCAAGATTGGGTGAAAAAGTGTGTGCTGAGATTTCAGGCAACTCGTAGTTTTTTGGAAGCTTGGCAGGCCCTTTCCATGAAAGTGATTCTCGCCAGTCTCTGCTTAGGGCTACATCAACAGCAAACAAACCATAGAGATAGAACTTGAAACTGCTTTATGGTGTCAAGTTTCAAAGAGCTAGCACAAACCGTGTTTGATTTAGAGTTCCAAATACATGTATCCCTATAGGAGAAAACAGAGTGAAACCTCAAAATGAAACCGGTTACTGCCAACGAATGGTTTCACCTAGAAGAAAGAAATTTGGCGAGCCAAGTGGCATTGGTGTACTGATCATTACCTGAAAGTTTCATCAAGATTGGGTGAAAAAGTGTGTGCTGAGATTTCAGGCAACTCGTAGTTTTTTGGAAGCTTGGCAGGCCCTTTCCATGAAAGTATTCTCGCCAGTCTCTGCTTAGGGCTACATCAACAGCAAACAAACCATAGAGATAGAACTTGAAACTTCTTTATTGTGTCAAGTTTCAAAGAGCTAGCATAAACCGTTTTTGATTTAGAGTTCGAAATACATGTATTCCTAGAGGAGAAAACAGAGTGAAATCTCAAAATTAAACCGGTTACTGCCAACGAACGGTTTCACCTAGAAGAACGAAATTTGGCGAACCAAGTGGGATTGGTGTACTGATCATTACCTGAAAGTTTCATCAAGATTGGGTGAAAAAGTGTTTGCTGAGATTTCAGGAAACTCGTAGTTTTTTGGAAGCTTGGCAGGCCCTTTCCATGAAAGTGATTCTCGCCAGTCTCTGCTTAGGGCTACATCAACAGCAAACAAACCATAGAGATAGAACTTGAAACTGCTTTATGGTGTCAGGTTTCAAAGAGCTAGCACAAACCGTGTTTGATTTAGAGTTCCAAATACATGTATCCCTATAGGAGAAAACAGAGTGAAACCTCAAAATGAAACCGGTTACTGCCAACGAACGGTTTCAACTAGAAGAACGAAATTTGGCGAGCCAAGTGGGATTGGTGTACTGATCATTACCTGAAAGTTTCATCAAGATTGGGTGAAAAAGTGTGTGCTGAGATTTCAGGCAACTCGTAGTTTTTTGGAAGCTTGGCAGGCCCTTTCCATGAAAGTCATTCTCGCCAGTCTCTGCTTAGGGCTACATCAACAGCAAACAAACCATAGAGATAGAACTTGAAACTGCTTTATGGTGTCAAGTTTCAAAGAGCTAGCACAAACCGTGTTTGATTTAGAGTTCCAAATACATGTATCCCTATAGGAGAAAACAGAGTGAAACCTCAAAATGAAACCGGTTACTGCCAACGAACGGTTTCACCTGGAAGAATGAAATTTGGCGAGCCAAGTGGGATTGGTGTACTGATCATTACCTGAAAGTTTCATCAAGATTGGGTGAAAAAGTGTGTGCTGAGATTTCAGGCAACTCGTAGTTTTTTGGAAGCTTGGCAGGCCCTTTCCATGAAAGTGATTCTCGCCAGTCTCTGCTTAGGGCTACATCAACAGCAAACAAACCATAGAGATAGAACTTGAAACTGCTTTATGGTGTCAAGTTTCAAAGAGCTAGCACAAACCGTGTTTGATTTAGAGTTCCAAATACATGTATCCCTATAGGAGAAAACAGAGTGAAACCTCAAAATGAAACCGGTTACTGCCAACGAACGGTTTTACCTAGAAGAACGAAATTTGGCGAGCCAAGTGGGATTGGTGTACTGATCATTACCTGAAAGTTTCATCAAGATTGGGTGAAAAAGTGTGTGCTGAGATTTCAGGCAACTCGTAGTTTTTTGGAAGCTTGGCAGGCCCTTTCCATGAAAGTGATTCTCGCCAGTCTCTGCTTAGGGGTACATCAACAGCAAACAAATCATAGAGATAGAACTTGAAACTGCTTTATGGTGTCAAGTTTCAAAGAGCTAGCACAAACCGTGTTTGATTTAGAGTTCCAAATACATGTATCCCTATAGGAGAAAATAGAGTGAAACCTCAAAATGAAACCGGTTACTGCCAACGAACGGTTTCACCTAGAAGAACGAAATTTGGCGAGCCAAGTGGGATTGGTGTACTGATCATTACCTGAAAGTTTCATCAAGATTGGGTGAAAAAGTGTGTGCTGAGATTTCAGGCAACTCGTATTTTTTTGGAAGCTTGGCAGGCCCTTTCCATGAAAGTGATTCTCGCCAGTCTCTGCTTAGGGCTACATCAACAGCAAACAAACCATAGAGATAGAACTTGAAACTGCTTTATGGTGTCAAGTTTCAAAGAGCTAGCACAAACCGTGTTTGATTTAGAGTTCCAAATACATGTATCCCTATAGGAGAAAACAGAGTGAAACCTCAAAATGAAACCGGTTACTGCCAACGAACGGTTTCACCTAGAAGAACGAAATTTGGCGAGCCAAGTGGGATTGGTGTACTGATCATTACCTGAAAGTTTCATCAAGATTGGGTGAAAAAGTGTGTGCTGAGATTTCTGGCAACTCGTAGTTTTTTGGAAGCTTGGCAGGCCCTTTCTATGAAAGTGATTCTCGCCAGTCTCTGCTTAGGGCTACATCAACAGCAAACAAACCATAGAGATAGAACTTGAAACTGCTTTATGGTGTCAAGTTTCAAAGAGCTAGCACAAACCGTGTTTGATTTAGAGTTCCAAATACATGTATCCCTATAGGAGAAAACAGAGTGAAACCTCAAAATGAAACCGGTTACTGCCAACGAACGGTTTCACCTAGAAGAACGAAATTTGGCGAGCCAAGTGGGATTGGTGTACTGATCATTACCTGAAAGTTTCATCAAGGTTGGGTGAAAAAGTGTGTGCTGAGATTTCAGGCAACTCGTAGTTTTTTGGAAGCTTGGCAGGCCCTTTCCATGAAAGTCATTCTCGCCAGTCTCTGCTTAGGGCTACATCAACAGCAAACAAACCATAGAGATAGAACTTGAAACTGCTTTATGGTGTCAAGTTTCAAAGAGCTAGCACAAACCGTGTTTGATTTAGAGTTCCAAATACATGTATCCCTATAGGAGAAAACAGAGTGAAACCTCAAAATGAAACCGGTTACTGCCAACGAACCGTTTCACCTAGAAGAACGAAATTTGGCGAGCCAAGTGGGATTGGTGTACTGATCATTACCTGAAAGTTTCATCAAGATTGGGTGAAAAAGTGTGTGCTGAGATTTCAGGCAACTCGTAGTTTTTTGGAAGCTTGGCAGGCCCTTTCCATGAAAGTGATTCTCGCCAGTCTCTGCTTAGGGCTACATCAACAGCAAACAAACCATAGAGATAGAACTTGAAACTGCTTTATGGTGTCAAGTTTCAAAGAGCTAGCACAAACCGTGTTTGATTTAGACTTCCAAATACATGTATCCCTATAGGAGAAAACAGAGTGAAACCTCAAAATGAAACCGGTTACTTCCAACGAACGGTTTTACCTAGAAGAACGAAATTTGGCGAGCCAAGTGGGATTGGTGTACTGATCATTACCTGAAAGTTTCATCAAGATTGGGTGAAAAAGTGTGTGCTGAGATTTCAGGCAACTCGTAGTATTTTGGAAGCTTGGCAGGCCCTTTCCATGAAAGTGATTCTCGCCAGTCTCTGCTTAGGGCTACATCAACAGCAAACAAATCATAGAGATAGAACTTGAAACTGCTTTATGGTGTCAAGTTTCAAAGAGCTAGCACAAACCGTGTTTGATTTACAGTTCCAAATACATGTATCCCTATAGGAGAAAACAGAGTGAAACCTCAAAATGAAACCGGTTACTGCCAACGAACGGTTTCACCTAGAAGAACGAAATTTGGCGAGCCAAGTGGGATTGGTGTACTGATCATTACCTGAAAGTTTCATCAAGGTTGGGTGAAAAAGTGTGTGCTGAGATTTCAGGCAACTCGTAGTTTTTTGGAAGCTTGGCAGGCCCGTTCCATGAAAGTGATTCTCGCCAGTCTCTGCTTAGGGCTACATCAAGAGCAAACAAACCATAGAGATAGAACCTGAAACTGCTTTATGGTGTCAAGTTTCAAAGAGCTAGCACAAACCGTGTTTGATTTAGAGTTCCAAATACATGTATCCCTATAGGAGAAAACAGAGTGAAACCTCATAATGAAACCGGTTACTGCCAACGAACGGTTTCACCTAGAAGAACGAAATTTGGCGAGCCAAGTGGGATTGGTGTACTGATCATTACCTGAAAGTTTCATCAAGATTGGGTGAAAAAGTGTGTGCTGAGATTTCAGGCAACTCGTAGTTTTTTGGAAGCTTGGCAGGCCCTTTCCATGACAGTGATTCTCGCCAGTCTCTGCTTAGGGCTACATCAACAGCAAACAAACCATAGAGATAGAACTTGAAACTGCTTTATGGTGTCAAGTTTCAAAGAGCTAGCACAAACCGTGTTTGATTTAGAGTTCCAAATACATGTATCCCTATAGGAGAAAACAGAGTGAAACCTCAAAATGAAACCGGTTACTGCCAACGAACGGTTTCACCTAGAAGAACGAAATTTGGCGAGCCAAGTGGGATTGGTGTACTGATCATTACCTGAAAGTTTCATCAAGATTGGGTGAAAAAGTGTGTGCTGAGATTTCAGGCAACTCGTAGTTTTTTGGAAGCTTGGCAGGCCCTTTCCATGAAAGTGATTCTCGCCAGTCTCTGCTTAGGGCTACATCAACAGCAAACAAACCATAGAGATAGAACCTGAAACTGCTTTATGGTGTCAAGTTTCAAAGAGCTAGCACAAACCGTGTTTGATTTAGAGTTCCAAATACATGTATCCCTATAGGAGAAAACAGAGTGAAACCTCAAAATGAAACCTGTTACTGCCAACGAACGGTTGCACCTAGAAGAACGAAATTTTTGTAGCCAAGTGGGATTGGTGTACTGATCATTACCTGAAAGTTTCATCAAGATTGGGTGAAAAAGTGTGTGCTGTGATTTCAGGCAACTCGTAGTTTTTTTGAAGCTTGGCAGGCCCTTTCCATGAAAGTGATTCTCGCCAGTCTCTGCTTAGGGCTACATTAACAGCAAACAAACCATGGAGATAGAACTTGAAACTGCTTTATGGTGTCAAGTTTCAAAGAGCTAGCACAAACCGTGTTTGATTTAGAGTTCCAAATACATGTAACCCTATAGGAGAAAACAGAGTGAAACCTCAAAATGAACCCGGTTACTGCCAACGAACGGTTTCACCTAGAAGAACGAAATTTGGCGAGCCAAGTGGGGTTGGTGTACTGATCATTACCTGAAAGTTTCATCAAGATTGGGTGAAAAAGTGTGTGCTGAGATTTCAGGCAACTCGTAGTTTTTTGGAAGCTTGGCAGGCCCGTTCCATGAAAGTGATTCTCGCCAGTCTCTGCTTAGGGCTACATCAACAGCAAACAAACCATAGAGATAGAACCTGAAACTGCTTTATGGTGTCAAGTTTCAAAGAGCTAGCACAAACCGTGTTTGATTTAGAGTTCCAAATACATGTATCCCTATAGGAGAAAACAGAGTGAAACCTCAAAATGAAACCGGTTACTGCCAACGAACGGTTTCACCTAGAAGAACGAAATTTGGCGAGCCAAGTGGGATTGGTGTACTGATCATTACCTGAAAGTTTCATCAAGATTGGGTGAAAAAGTGTGTGCTGAGATTTCAGGCAACTCGTAGTTTTTTGGAAGCTTGGCAGGCCCTTTCCATGACAGTGATTCTCGCCAGTCTCTGCTTAGGGCTACATCAACAGCAAACAAACCATAGAGATAGAACTTGAAACTGCTTTATGGTGTCAAGTTTCAAAGAGCTAGCACAAACCGTGTTTGATTTAGAGTTCCAAATACATGTAACCCTATAGGAGAAAACAGAGTGAAACCTCAAAATGAAACCGGTTACTGCCAACGAACGGTTTCACCTAGAAGAACGAAATTTGGCGAGCCAAGTGGGATTGGTGTACTGATCATTACCTGAAAGTTTCATCAAGATTGGGTGAAAAAGTGTGTGCTGAGATTTCAGGCAACTCGTAGTTTTTTGGAAGCTTGGCAGGCCCTTTCCATGAAAGTGATTCTCGCCAGTCTCTGCTTAGGGCTACATCAACAGCAAACAAACCATAGAGATAGAACCTGAAACTGCTTTATGGTGTCAAGTTTCAAAGAGCTAGCACAAACCGTGTTTGATTTAGAGTTCCAAATACATGTATCCCTATAGGAGAAAACAGAGTGAAACCTCAAAATGAAACCTGTTACTGCCAACGAACGGTTTCACCTAGAAGAACGAAATTTTTGTAGCCAAGTGGGATTGGTGTACTGATCATTACCTGAAAGTTTCATCAAGATTGGGTGAAAAAGTGTGTGCTGAGATTTCAGGCAACTCGTAGTTTTTTTGAAGCTTGGCAGGCCCTTTCCATGAAAGTGATTCTCGCCAGTCTCTGCTCAGGGCTACATCAACAGCAAACAAACCATAGAGATAGAACTTGAAACTGCTTTATGGTGTCAAGTTTCAAAGAGCTAGCACAAACCGTGTTTGATTTAGAGTTCCAAATACATGTATCCCTATAGGAGAAAACAGAGTGAAACCTCAAAATGAAACCGGTTACTGCCAACGAACGGTTTCACCTAGAAGAACGAAATTTGGCGAGCCAAGTGGGATTGGTGTACTGATCATTACCTGAAAGTTTCATCAAGATTGGGTGAAAAAGTGTGTGCTGAGATTTCAGGCAACTCGTAGTTTTTTGGAAGCTTGGCAGGCCCTTTCCATGACAGTGATTCTCGCCAGTCTCTGCTTAGGGCTACATCAACAGCAAACAAACCATAGAGATAGAACTTGAAACTGCTTTATGGTGTCAAGTTTCAAAGAGCTAGCACAAACCGTGTTTGATTTAGAGTTCCAAATACATGTAACCCTATAGGAGAAAACAGAGTGAAACCTCAAAATGAAACCGGTTACTGCCAACGAACGGTTTCACCTAGAAGAACGAAATTTGGCGAGCCAAGTGGGATTGGTGTACTGATCATTACCTGAAAGTTTCATCAAGATTGGGTGAAAAAGTGTGTGCTGAGATTTCAGGCAACTCGTAGTTTTTTGGAAGCTTGGCAGGCCCTTTCCATGAAAGTGATTCTCGCCAGTCTCTGCTTAGGGCTACATCAACAGCAAACAAACCATAGAGATAGAACCTGAAACTGCTTTATGGTGTCAAGTTTCAAAGAGCTAGCACAAACCGTGTTTGATTTAGAGTTCCAAATACATGTATCCCTATAGGAGAAAACAGAGTGAAACCTCAAAATGAAACCTGTTACTGCCAACGAACGGTTTCACCTAGAAGAACGAAATTTTTGTAGCCAAGTGGGATTGGTGTACTTATCATTACCTGAAAGTTTCATCAAGATTGGGTGAAAAAGTGTGTGCTGAGATTTCAGGCAACTCGTAGTTTTTTGGAAGCTTGGCAGGCCCGTTCCATGAAAGTGATTCTCGCCAGTCTCTGCTTAGGGCTACATCAAGAGCAAACAAACCATAGAGATAGAACCTGAAACTGCTTTATGGTGTCAAGTTTCAAAGAGCTAGCACAAACCGTGTTTGATTTAGAGTTCCAAATACATGTATCCCTATAGGAGAAAACAGAGTGAAACCTCATAATGAAACCGGTTACTGCCAACGAACGGTTTCACCTAGAAGAACGAAATTTGGCGAGCCAAGTGGGATTGGTGTACTGATCATTACCTGAAAGTTTCATCAAGATTGGGTGAAAAAGTGTGTGCTGAGATTTCAGGCAACTCGTAGTTTTTTGGAAGCTTGGCAGGCCCTTTCCATGACAGTGATTCTCGCCAGTCTCTGCTTAGGGCTACATCAACAGCAAACAAACCATAGAGATAGAACTTGAAACTGCTTTATGGTGTCAAGTTTCAAAGAGCTAGCACAAACCGTGTTTGATTTAGAGTTCCAAATACATGTAACCCTATAGGAGAAAACAGAGTGAAACCTCAAAATGAAACCGGTTACTGCCAACGAACGGTTTCACCTAGAAGAACGAAATTTGGCGAGCCAAGTGGGATTGGTGTACTGATCATTACCTGAAAGTTTCATCAAGATTGGGTGAAAAAGTGTGTGCTGAGATTTCAGGCAACTCGTAGTTTTTTGGAAGCTTGGCAGGCCCTTTCCATGAAAGTGATTCTCGCCAGTCTCTGCTTAGGGCTACATCAACAGCAAACAAACTATAGAGATAGAACCTGAAACTGCTTTATGGTGTCAAGTTTCAAAGAGCTAGCACAAACCGTGTTTGATTTAGAGTTCCAAATACATGTATCCCTATAGGAGAAAACAGAGTGAAACCTCAAAATGAAACCTGTTACTGCCAACGAACGGTTTCACCTAGAAGAACGAAATTTTTGTAGCCAAGTGGGATTGGTGTACTGATCATTACCTGAAAGTTTCATCAAGATTGGGTGAAAAAGTGTGTGCTGTGATTTCAGGCAACTCGTAGTTTTTTTGAAGCTTGGCAGGCCCTTTCCATGAAAGTGATTCTCGCCAGTCTCTGCTTAGGGCTACATTAACAGCAAACAAACCATAGAGATAGAACTTGAAACTGCTTTATGGTGTCAAGTTTCAAAGAGCTAGCACAAACCGTGTTTGATTTAGAGTTCCAAATACATGTAACCCTATAGGAGAAAACAGAGTGAAACCTCAAAATGAACCCGGTTACTGCCAACGAACGGTTTCACCTAGAAGAACGAAATTTGGCGAGCCAAGTGGGGTTGGTGTACTGATCATTACCTGAAAGTTTCATCAAGATTGGGTGAAAAAGTGTGTGCTGAGATTTCAGGCAACTCGTAGTTTTTTGGAAGCTTGGCAGGCCCGTTCCATGAAAGTGATTCTCGCCAGTCTCTGCTTAGGGCTACATCAACAGCAAACAAACCATAGAGATAGAACCTGAAACTGCTTTATGGTGTCAAGTTTCAAAGAGCTAGCACAAACCGTGTTTGATTTAGAGTTCCAAATACATGTATCCCTATAGGAGAAAACAGAGTGAAACCTCAAAATGAAACCGGTTACTGCCAACGAACGGTTTCACCTAGAAGAACGAAATTTGGCGAGCCAAGTGGGATTGGTGTACTGATCATTACCTGAAAGTTTCATCAAGATTGGGTGAAAAAGTGTGTGCTGAGATTTCAGGCAACTCGTAGTTTTTTGGAAGCTTGGCAGGCCCTTTCCATGAAAGTGATTCTCGCCAGTCTCTGCTTAGGGCTACATCAACAGCAAACAAACCATAGAGATAGAACCTGAAACTGCTTTATGGTGTCAAGTTTCAAAGAGCTAGCACAAACCGTGTTTGATTTAGAGTTCCAAATACATGTATCCCTATAGGAGAAAACAGAGTGAAACCTCAAAATGAAACCTGTTACTGCCAACGAACGGTTTCACCTAGAAGAACGAAATTTTTGTAGCCAAGTGGGATTGGTGTACTGATCATTACCTGAAAGTTTCATCAAGATTGGGTGAAAAAGTGTGTGCTGAGATTTCAGGCAACTCGTAGTTTTTTTGAAGCTTGGCAGGCCCTTTCCATGAAAGTGATTCTCGCCAGTCTCTGCTCAGGGCTACATCAACAGCAAACAAACCATAGAGATAGAACTTGAAACTGCTTTATGGTGTCAAGTTTCAAAGAGCTAGCACAAACCGTGTTTGATTTAGAGTTCCAAATACATGTATCCCTATAGGAGAAAACAGAGTGAAACCTCAAAATGAAACCGGTTACTGCCAACGAACGGTTTCACCTAGAAGAACGAAATTTGGCGAGCCAAGTGGGATTGGTGTACTGATCATTACCTGAAAGTTTCATCAAGATTGGGTGAAAAAGTGTGTGCTGAGATTTCAGGCAACTCGTAGTTTTTTGGAAGCTTGGCAGGCCCTTTCCATGACAGTGATTCTCGCCAGTCTCTGCTTAGGGCTACATCAACAGCAAACAAACCATAGAGATAGAACTTGAAACTGCTTTATGGTGTCAAGTTTCAAAGAGCTAGCACAAACCGTGTTTGATTTAGAGTTCCAAATACATGTAACCCTATAGGAGAAAACAGAGTGAAACCTCAAAATGAAACCGGTTACTGCCAACGAACGGTTTCACCTAGAAGAACGAAATTTGGCGAGCCAAGTGGGATTGGTGTACTGATCATTACCTGAAAGTTTCATCAAGATTGGGTGAAAAAGTGTGTGCTGAGATTTCAGGCAACTCGTAGTTTTTTGGAAGCTTGGCAGGCCCTTTCCATGAAAGTGATTCTCGCCAGTCTCTGCTTAGGGCTACATCAACAGCAAACAAACCATAGAGATAGAACCTGAAACTGCTTTATGGTGTCAAGTTTCAAAGAGCTAGCACAAACCGTGTTTGATTTAGAGTTCCAAATACATGTATCCCTATAGGAGAAAACAGAGTGAAACCTCAAAATGAAACCTGTTACTGCCAACGAACGGTTTCACCTAGAAGAACGAAATTTTTGTAGCCAAGTGGGATTGATGTACTGATCATTACCTGATAGTTTCATCAAGATTGGGTGAAAAAGTGTGTGCTGTGATTTCAGGCAACTCGTAGTTTTTTTGAAGCTTGGCAGGCCCTTTCCATGAAAGTGATTCTCGCCAGTCTCTGCTTAGGGCTACATCAACAGCAAACAAACCATAGAGATAGAACTTGAAACTGCTTTATGGTGTCAAGTTTCAAAGAGCTAGCACAAACCGTGTTTGATTTAGAGTTCCAAATACATGTATCCCTATAGGAGAAAACAGAGTGAAACCTCAAAATGAAACCGGTTACTGCCAACGAACGGTTTCACCTAGAAGAACGAAATTTGGCGAGCCAAGTGGGATTGGTGTACTGATCATTACCTGAAAGTTTCATCAAGATTGGGTGAAAAAGTGTGTGCTGAGATTTCAGGCAACTCGTAGTTTTTTGGAAGCTTGGCAGGCCCTTTCCATGAAAGTGATTCTCGCCAGTCTCTGCTTAGGGCTACATCAACAGCAAACAAACCATAGAGATAGAACTTGAAACTGC
>NW_027525867.1:0-14280 GCF_052094955.1 Ictidomys tridecemlineatus
GAACGGTTTTAACCTAGAAGAACGAAATTTGGCGAGCCAAGTGGGATTGGTGTACTGATCATTACCTGAAAGTTTCATCAAGATTGGGTGAAAAAGTGTGTGCTGAGATTTCAGGCAACTCGTAGTTTTTTGGAAGCTTGGCAGGCCCTTTCCATGAAAGTGATTCTCGCCAGTCTCTGCTTAGGGCTACATCAACAGCAAACAAACCATAGTGATAGAACTTGAAACTGCTTTATTGTGTCAAGTTTCAAAGAGCTAGCACAAAGGGTGTTTGATTTAGAGTTCCAAATATATGTATCCCTATAGGAGAAAACAGAGTGAAACCTCAAAATGAAACCGGTTACTGCCAACGAACGGTTTAACCTAGAAGATCGAAATTTGGCGAGCCAAGTGGGATTGGTGTACTGATCATTACCTGAAAGTTTCATCAAGATTGGGTGAAAAAGGGTGTGCTGAGATTTCAGGAAACTCGTAGTTTTTTGGAAGCTTGGCAGGCCCTTTCCATGAAAGTGATTCTCGCCAGTCTCTGCTTAGGGCTACATCAACAGCAAACAAACCATAGAGATAGAACTTGAAACTGCTTTATTGTGTCAAGTTTCAAAGAGCTAGCACAAACCGTGTTTGATTTAGAGTTCCAAATACATGTATCCCTATAGGAGAAAACAGAGTGAAACCTCAAAATGAAACCGGTTACTGCCAACGAACGGTTTAACCTAGAAGAATGAAATTTGGCGAGCTAAGTGGGATTGGGGTACTGATCATTACCTGAAAGTTTCATCAAGATTGGGTGAAAAAGTGTGTACTGAGATTTCAGGCAACTCGAAGTTTTTTGGAAGCTTGGCAGGCCCTTTCCATGAAAGTGATTCTCACCAGTCTCTGCTTAGGGCTACATCAACAGCAAACAAACCATAGAGATAGAACTTGAAACTGCTTTATTGTGTCAAGTTTCAAAGAGCTAGCACAAACGGTGTTTGATTTAGAGTTCCAAACACATGTATCCCTATAGGAGAAAACAGAGTGAAACCTCAAAATGAAACCGGTTACTGCCAACGAACGGTTTAACCTAGAAGAACGAAGTTTGGCGAGCCAAGTGGGATTGGTGTACTGATCATTACCTGAAAGTTTCATCAAGATTGGGTGAAAAAGTGTGTGCTGAGATTTCAGGCAACTCGTAGTTTTTTGGAAGCTTGGCAGGCCCTTTCCATGAAAGTGATTCTCGCCAGTCTCTGTTTAGGGCTACATCAACAGCAAACAAACCATAGAGATAGAACTTGAAACTGCTTTATTGTGTCAAGTTTCAAAGAGCTAGCACAAACCGTGTTTGATTTAGAGTTCCAAATACATGTATCCCTATAGGAGAAAACAGAGTGAAACCTCAAAATGAAACCGGTTACTGCCAACGAACGGTTTAACCTAGAAGAACGAAATTTGGCGAGCCAAGTGGGATTGGTGTACTGATCATTACCTGAAAGTTTCATCAAGATTGGGTGAAAAAGGGTGTGCTGAGATTTCAGGCAACTCGTAGTTTTTTGGAAGCTTGGCAGGCCCTTTCCATGAAAGTGATTCTCGCCAGTCTCTGCTTAGGGCTAC
Organism: Ictidomys tridecemlineatus; assembly: GCF_052094955.1. Lineage (NCBI taxonomy): Eukaryota > Metazoa > Chordata > Mammalia > Rodentia > Sciuridae > Ictidomys > Ictidomys tridecemlineatus. The sequence continues at coordinate 1,591 of NW_027525867.1, forward strand.
ATCAACAGCAAACAAAACATAGATATAGAACTTGAAACTACTTTATTGTGTAAAGTTTCAAAGAGCTAGCACAACCCGTGTTTGATTTAGAGTTCCAAATACCTGTATCCCTATAGGAGAAAACAGAGTGAAACCTCAAAATGAAACCGGTTACTGCCAACGAACGGTTTAACCTAGAAGAACGAAATTTGGCGAGCCAAGTGGGATTGGTGTACTGATCATTACCTGAAAGTTTCATCAAGATTGGGTAAAAAAGTGTGTGCTGAGATTTCTGGCAACTCGTAGATTTTTGGAAGCTTGGCAGGCCCTTTCCATGAAAGTGATTCTCGCCAGTCTCTGCTTAAGGCTACATCAACAGCAAACAAACCATAGAGATAGAACTTGAAACTGCTTTATTGTGTCAAGTTTCAAAGAGCTAGCACAAACCGTGTTTGATTTAGAGTTCCAAATACATGTATCCCTATAGGAGAAAACAGAGTGAAACCTCAAAATGAAACCGGTTACTGCCAACGAACAGTTTAACCTAGAAGAACGAAATTTGGCGAGCCAAGTGGGATTGGTGTACTGATCATTACCTGAAAGTTTTATCAAGATTGGGTGAAAAAGTGTGTGCTGAGATTTCAGGAAACTCGTAGTTTTTTGGGAGCTTGGCAGGCCCTTTCCATGAAAGTGATTCTCGCCAGTCTCTGCTTAGGGCTACATCAACAGTAAACAAACCATAGAGATAGAACTTGAAACTGCTTTATTGTGTCAAGTTTCAAAGAGCAAGCACAAACCGTGTTTGATTTAGAGTTCCAAATACATGTATCCCTATAGGAGAAAACAGAGTGAAACCTCAAAATGAAACCGGTTACTGCCAACGAACGGTTTAACCTAGAAGAACGAAATTTGGCGAGCCAAGTGGGATTGGTGTACTGATCATTACCTGAAAGTTTCATCAAGATTGGGTGAAAAAGGGTGTGCTGAGATTTCAGGCAACTCGTAGTTTGGAAGCTTGGCAGGCCCTTTCATGAAAGTGATTCTCGCCAGTCTCTGCTTAGGGCTACATCAACAGCAAACAAACCATAGAGATAAAACTTGAAACTGCTTTATTGTGTCAAGTTTCAAAGAGCTAGCACAAACCGTGTTTGATTTAGAGTTCCAAATACATGTATCCCTATAGGAGAAAACAGAGTGAAACCTCAAAATGAAACCGGTTACTGCCAACGAACGGTTTAACCTAGAAGAACGAAATTTGGCGAGCCAAGTGGGATTGGTGTACTGATCATTACCTGAAAGTTTCATCAAGATTGGGTGAAAAAGTGTGTGCTGAGATTTCAGGAAACTCGTAGTTTTTTGGAAGCTTGGCAGGCCCTTTGCATGAAAGTGATTCTTGCCAGTCTCTGCTTAGGGTACATCAACAGCAAACAAACCAAAGAGATAGAACTTGAAACTGCTTTATTGTGTCAAGTTTCAAAGAGCTAGCACAAACCGTGTTTGATTTAGAGTTCCAAATACATGTATCCCTATAGGAGAAAACAGAGTGAAACCTCAAAATGAAACCGGTTACTGCCAACGAACGGTTTAACCTAGAAGAACGAAATTTGGCGAGCCAAGTGGGATTGGTGTACTGATCATTACCTGAAAGTTTCATCAAGATTGGGTGAAAAAGGTTGTGCTGAGATTTCAGGCAACTCGTAGTTTTTTGGAAGCTTGGCAGGCCCTTTCCATGAAAGTGATTCTCGCCAGTCTCTGCTTAGGGCTACATCAACAGCAAACAAACCATAGAGATAGAACTTGAAACTGCTTTATTGTGTCAAGTTTCAAAGAGCTAGCACAAACCATGTTTGATTTACAGTTCCAAATACATGTATCCCTATAGGAGAAAACAGAGTGAAACCTGAAAATGAAACCGGTTACTGCCAACGAACGGTTTAACCTAGAAGAAGAAAATTTGGCGAGCCAAGTGAGATTGGTGTCCTGATCATTACCTGAAAGTTTCATCAAGATTGGGTGAAAAAGGGTGTGCTGAGATTTCAGGCAACTCGTAGTATTTTGGAAGCTTGGCAGGCCCTTTCCATGAAAGTGATTCTCGCCAGTCTCTGCTTAGGGCTACATCAACAGCAAACAAACCATAGAGATAGAACTTGAAACTGCTTTATTGTGTCAAGTTTCAAAGAGCTAGAACAAACCGAGTTTGATTCAGATTTCCAAATACATGTATCCCTATAGGAGAAAACAGAGTGAAACCTCAAAATGAAACCGGTTAATGCCAACGACCGATTTAACCTAGAAGAACGAAATTTGGCGAGCCAAGTGGGATTGGTGTACTGATCATTACTTGAAAGTTTCATCAAGATTGGGTGAAAAAGGGTGTGCTGAGATTTCAGGCAACTCGTAGTTTTTTGGAAGCTTGGCAGGCCCTTTCAATGAAAGTGATTCTCGCCAGTCTCTGCTTAGGGCTACATCAACAGAAACAAACCATAGAGATAGAACTTGAAACTGCTTTATTGTGTCAAGTTTCAAAGAGCTAGCACAAACCGTGTTTGATTTAGAGTTCCAAATACATGTATCCCTATAGGAGAAAACAGAGTGAAACTTCAAAATGAAACCGGTTACTGCCAACGAACGGTTTAACCTAGAAGAACGAAATTTGGCGACCCAAGTGGGATTGGTGTACTGATCATTACCTGAAAGTTTCATCAAGATTGGGTGAAAAAGGGTGTGCTGAGATTTCAGGCAACTCGTAGTTTTTTGGAAGCTAGGCAGGCCCTTTCCATGAATGTGATTCTCGCCAGTCTCTGCTTAGGGCTACATCAACAGCAAACAAACCATAGAGATATAACTTGAAACTGCTTTATTGTGTCAAGTTTCAAAGAGCTAGCACAAACCGTGTTTGATTTAGAGTTCCAAATACATGTATCCCTATAGGAGAAAACAGAGTGAAACCTCAAAATGAAACCGGTTACTGCCAATGAACGGTTTAACCTAGAAGAACGAAATTTGGCGAGCCAAGTGGGATTGGTGTACTGATCATTACCTGAAAGTTTCATCAAGATTGGGTGAAAAAGTGTGTGCTGAGATTTCAGGCAACTCGTATTTTTTTGGAAGTTTGGCAGGCCCTTTCCATGAATGTGATTCTTGCCAGTCTCTGCTTAGGGCTACATCAACAGCAAACAAACCATAAAGATCGAACTTGAAACTGCTTTATTGTGTCAAGTTTCAAAGAGCTAGCACAAACGGTGTTTGATTTAGAGTTCCAAATACATGTATCCCTATAGGAGAAAACAGAGTGAAACCTCAAAATGAAACCGGTTACTGCCAACGAACGGTTTAACCTAGAAGAACGAAATTTGGCGAGCCAAGTGGGATTGGTGTACTGATCATTACCTGAAAGTTTCATCAAGATTGGGTGAAAAAGGGTGTGCTGAGATTTCAGGCAACTCGTAGTTTTTTGGAAGCTTGGCAGGCCCTTTCCATGAAAGTGATTCTCGCCAGTCTCTGCTTAGGGCTACATCAACAGCAAACAAAACATAGATATAGAACTTGAAACTACTTTATTGTGTAAAGTTTCAAAGAGCTAGCACAACCCGTGTTTGATTTAGAGTTCCAAATACCTGTATCCCTATAGGAGAAAACAGAGTGAAACCTCAAAATGAAACCGGTTACTGCCAACGAACGGTTTAACCTAGAAGAACGAAATTTGGCGAGCCAAGTGGGATTGGTGTACTGATCATTACCTGAAAGTTTCATCAAGATTGGGTAAAAAAGTGTGTGCTGAGATTTCTGGCAACTCGTAGATTTTTGGAAGCTTGGCAGGCCCTTTCCATGAAAGTGATTCTCGCCAGTCTCTGCTTAAGGCTACATCAACAGCAAACAAACCATAGAGATAGAACTTGAAACTGCTTTATTGTGTCAAGTTTCAAAGAGCTAGCACAAACCGTGTTTGATTTAGAGTTCCAAATACATGTATCCCTATAGGAGAAAACAGAGTGAAACCTCAAAATGAAACCGGTTACTGCCAACGAACAGTTTAACCTAGAAGAACGAAAATTGGCGAACCAAGTGGGATTGGTGTACTGATCATTACCTGAAAGTTTTATCAAGATTGGGTGAAAAAGTGTGTGCTGAGATTTCAGGAAACTCGTAGTTTTTTGGGAGCTTAGCAGGCCCTTTCCATGAAAGTGATTCTCGCCAGTCTCTGCTTAGGGCTACATCAACAGTAAACAAACCATAGAGATAGAACTTGAAACTGCTTTATTGTGTCAAGTTTCAAAGAGCAAGCACAAACCGTGTTTGATTTAGAGTTCCAAATACATGTATCCCTATAGGAGAAAACAGAGTGAAACCTCAAAATGAAACCGGTTACTGCCAACGAACGATTTAACCTAGAAGAACGAAATTTGGCGAGCCAAGTGGGATTGGTGTACTGATCATTACCTGAAAGTTTCATCAAGATTGGGTGAAAAAGTGTGTGCTGAGATTTCAGGCAACTCGTAGTTTGGAAGCTTGGCAGGCCCTTTCATGAAAGTGATTCTCGCCAGTCTCTGCTTAGGGCTACATCAACAGCAAACAAACCATAGAGATAAAACTTGAAACTGCTTTATTGTGTCAAGTTTCAAAGAGCTAGCACAAACCGTGTTTGATTTAGAGTTCCAAATACATGTATCCCTATAGGAGAAAACAGAGTGAAACCTCAAAATGAAACCGGTTACTGCCAACGAACGGTTTAACCTAGAAGAACGAAATTTGGCGAGCCAAGTGGGATTGGTGTACTGATCATTACCTGAAAGTTTCATCAAGATTGGGTGAAAAAGTGTGTGCTGAGATTTCAGGAAACTCGTAGTTTTTTGGAAGCTTGGCAGGCCCTTTGCATGAAAGTGATTCTTGCCAGTCTCTGCTTAGGGTACATCAACAGCAAACAAACCAAAGAGATAGAACTTGAAACTGCTTTATTGTGTCAAGTTTCAAAGAGCTAGCACAAACCGTGTTTGATTTAGAGTTCCAAATACATGTATCCCTATAGGAGAAAACAGAGTGAAACCTCAAAATGAAACCGGTTACTGCCAACGAACGGTTAAACCTAGAAGAACGAAATTTGGCGAGCCAAGTGGGATTGGTGTACTGATCATTACCTGAAAGTTTCATCAAGATTGGGTGAAAAAGGTTGTGCTGAGATTTCAGGCAACTCGTAGTTTTTTGGAAGCTTGGCAGGCCCTTTCCATGAAAGTGATTCTCGCCAGTCTCTGCTTAGGGCTACATCAACAGCAAACAAACCATAGAGATAGAACTTGAAACTGCTTTATTGTGTCAAGTTTCAAAGAGCTAGCACAAACCATGTTTGATTTACAGTTCCAAATACATGTATCCCTATAGGAGAAAACAGAGTGAAACCTGAAAATGAAACCGGTTACTGCCAACGAACGGTTTAACCTAGAAGAAGAAAATTTGGCGAGCCAAGTGGGATTGGTGTCCTGATCATTACCTGAAAGTTTCATCAAGATTGGGTGAAAAAGGGTGTGCTGAGATTTCAGGCAACTCGTAGTATTTTGGAAGCTTGGCAGGCCCTTTCCATGAAAGTGATTCTCGCCAGTCTCTGCTTAGGGCTACATCAACAGCAAACAAACCATAGAGATAGAACTTGAAACTGCTTTATTGTGTCAAGTTTCAAAGAGCTAGAACAAACCGTGTTTGATTCAGATTTCCAAATACATGTATCCCTATAGGAGAAAACAGAGTGAAACCTCAAAATGAACCCGGTTAATGCCAACGACCGATTTAACCTAGAAGAACGAAATTTGGCGAGCCAAGTGGGATTGGTGTACTGATCATTACTTGAAAGTTTCATCAATATTGGGTGAAAAAGGGTGTGCTGAGATTTCAGGCAACTCGTAGTTTTTTGGAAGCTTGGCAGGCCCTTTCAATGAAAGTGATTCTCGCCAGTCTCTGCTTAGGGCTACATCAACAGAAACAAACCATAGAGATAGAACTTGAAACTGCTTTATTGTGTCAAGTTTCAAAGAGCTAGCACAAACCGTGTTTGATTTAGAGTTCCAAATACATGTATCCCTATAGGAGAAAACAGAGTGAAACTTCAAAATGAAACCGGTTACTGCCAACGAACGGTTTAACCTAGAAGAACGAAATTTGGCGACCCAAGTGGGATTGGTGTACTGATCATTACCTGAAAGTTTCATCAAGATTGGGTGAAAAAGGGTGTGCTGAGATTTCAGGCAACTCGTAGTTTTTTGGAAGCTAGGCAGGCCCTTTCCATGAATGTGATTCTCGCCAGTCTCTGCTTAGGGCTACATCAACAGCAAACAAACCATAGAGATAGAACTTGAAACTGCTTTATTGTGTCAAGTTTCAAAGAGCTAGCACAAACCGTGTTTGATTTAGAGTTCCAAATACATGTATCCCTATAGGAGAAAACAGAGTGAAACCTCAAAATGAAACCGGTTACTGCCAATGAACGGTTTAACCTAGAAGAACGAAATTTGGCGAGCCAAGTGGGATTGGTGTACTGATCATTACCTGAAAGTTTCATCAAGATTGGGTGAAAAAGTGTGTGCTGAGATTTCAGGCAACTCGTATTTTTTGGAAGTTTGGCAGGCCCTTTCCATGAAAGTGATTCTTGCCAGTCTCTGCTTAGGGCTACATCAACAGCAAAACAAACCATAAAGATCGAACTTGAAACTGCTTTATTGTGTCAACTTTCAAAGAGCTAGCACAAACCGTGTTTGATTTAGAGTTCCAAATACATGTATCCCTATAGGAGAAAACAGAGTGAAACCTCAAAATGAAACCGGTTCTGCCAACGAACGGTTTAAACTAGGAGAAGGAAATTTGGCGAGCCAAGTGGGATTGGTGTACTGATCATTACCTGAAAGTTTTCATCAAGATTGGGTGAAAAAGTGTGTGCTGAGATTTCAGGCAATTCATAGTTTTTTTGGAAGCTTGGCAGGCCCTATCCATGAAAGTGATTCTCGCCAGTCTCTGCTTAGGGCTACATCAACAGCAAAAAAACCATACAGATAGAACTTGAAACTGCTTTATTGTGTCAAGTTTCAAAGAACTAGCACAAACCGTGTTTGATTTAGAGTTCCAAATACATGTATCCCTATAGGAGAAAACAGATTGAAACCTCAAAATGAAACCGGTTACTGCCAACGAACGGTTTAACCTATAAGAACGAAATTTGGCGAGCCAAGTGGGATTGGTGTACTGATCATTACATGAAAGTTTCATCAAGATTGGGTGAAAAAGTGTGTGCTGAGATTTCAAGCAACTCGTAGTTTTTTAGAAGCTTGGCAGGCCCTTTCCATGAAAGTGATTCTCGCCAGTCTCTGCTTAGGGCTACATCAACAGCAAACAAACCATAAAGATAGAACTTGAAACTGCTTTATTGTGTCAAGTTTCAAAGAGCTAGCACAAACCGTGTTTGATTTAGAGTTCCAAATACATGTATCCCTATAGGAGAAAACAGAGTGAAACCTCAAAATGAAACCGGTTACTGCCAACGAACGGTTTAACCTAGAAGAACGAAATTTGGCGAGCCAAGTGGGATTGGTGTACTGATCATTACCTGAAAGTTTCATCAAGATTGGGTGAAAAAGTGTGTGCTGAGATTTCAGGCAACTCGTAGTTTTTTGGAAGTTTGGCAGGCCCTTTCCATGAAAGTGATTCTTGCCAGTCTCTGCTTAGGGCTACATCAACAGCAAACAAACCATAAAGATCGAACTTGAAACTGCTTTATTGTGTCAACTTTCAAAGAGCTAGCACAAACCGTGTTTGATTTAGAGTTCCAAATACATGTATCCCTATAGGAGAAAACAGAGTGAAACCTCAAAATGAAACCGGTTACTGCCAACGAACGGTTTAAACTAGGAGAAGGAAATTTGGCGAGCCAAGTGGGATTGGTGTACTGATCATTACCTGAAAGTTTCATCAAGATTGGGTGAAAAAGTGTTTGCTGAGATTTCAGGCAATTCGTAGTTTTTTGGAAACTTGGCAGGCCCTATCCATGAAAGTGATTCTCGCCAGTCTCTGCTTAGGGCTACATCAACAGCAAAAAAACATACAGATAGAACTTGAAACTGCTTTATTGTGTCAAGTTTCAAAGAACTAGCACAAACCGTGTTTGATTTAGAGTTCCAAATACATGTATCCCTATAGGAGAAAACAGAGTGAAACCTCAAAATGAAACCGGTTACTGCCAACGAACGGTTTAACCTATAAGAACGAAATTTGGCGAGCCAAGTGGGATTGGTGTACTGATCATTACCTGAAAGTTTCATCAAGATTGGGTGAAAAAGGTTGGGCTGAGATTTCAGGCAACTCGTAGTTTTTTGGAAGCTTGGCAGGCCCTTTTCATGAAAGTGATTCTCGCCAGTCTCTGCTTAGGGGCTACATCAACAGCAAACAAACCATAGAGATATAACTTGAAACTGCTTTATTGTGTCAAGTTTCAAAGAGCTAGCACAAACGGTGTTTGATTTAGAGTTCCAAATACATGTATCCCTATAGGAGAAAACAGAGTGAAACCTCAAAATGAAACCGGTTACTGCCAACGAACAGTTTAACCTAAAAGAATGAAATTTGGCGAGCCAAGTGGGATTGGTGTACTGATCATTACATGAAAGTTTCATCAAGATTGGGTGAAAAAGTGTGTGCTGAGATTTCAAGCAACTCGTAGTTTTTTGGAAGCTTGGCAGGCCCTTTCCATGAAAGTGATTCTCGCCAGTCTCTGCTTAGGGCTACATCAACAGCAAAAAAACCATAGAGATAGAACTTGAAACTGCTTTATTGTGTCAAGTTTCAAAGAGCTAGCACAAACCGTGTTTGATTTAGAGTTCCAAATACATGTATCCCTATAGGAGAAAAAAGAGTGAAACCTCAAAATGAAACCGGTTACTGCCAACGAACGGTTTAACCTAGAATAACGAAATTTGGCGAGCCAAATGGGATTGGTGTACTGATCATTACCTGAAAGTTTCATCAAGATTGGGTTGAAAAAGGGTGTGCTGAGATTTCAGGCAACTCGTAGTTTTTTGGAAGCTTGGCAGGCCCTTTCCATGAAAGTGATTCTCGCCAGTCTCTGCTTAGGGCTACATCAACAGCAAACAAACCCTAGAGATAGAAGTTAAAACTGCTTTATTGTGTCAAGTTTCAAAGAGCTAGCACAAACCGTGTTTGATTTAGAGTTCCAAATACATGTATCCCTATAGGAGAAAACAGAGTGAAACCTCAAAATATAACCGGTTACTGCCAACGAACGGTTTAACCTAGAAGAACGAAATTTGGCGAGCCAAGTGGGATTGGTGTACTGATCATTACCTGAAAGTTTCATCAAGATTGGGTGAAAAAGTGTGTGCTGAGATTTCAGGCAATTCGTAGCTTTTTGGAATCTTGGCAGGCCCTATCCATGAAAGTGATTCTCGCCAGTCTCTGCTTAGGCCTACATCAACAGCAAACAAACCATAGAGATAGAACTTGAAACTGCTTTATTGTGTCAAGTTTCAAAGAGCTAGCACAAACGGTGTTTGATTTAGAGTTCCAAATACATGTATCCCTATAGGAGAAAACAGAGTGAGACCTCAAAATGAAACCGGTTACTGCCAACGAACGGTTTAACCTAGAAGAACGAAATTTGGCGAGCCAAGTGGGATTAGTGTACTGATCATTACCTGAAAGTTTCCTCAAGATTGGGTGAAAAAGGTTGTGCTGAGATTTCAGGCAACTCGTAGTTTTTTGGAATCTTGGCAGGCCCTATCCATGAAAGTAATTCTCGCCAGTCTCTGCTTAGGGCTACATCAACAGCAGACAAACAATAGAGATAGAACTTGAAACTGCTTTATTGTGTCAAGTTTCAAAGAGCTAGCACAAACCGTGTTTGATTTAGAGTTCCAAAATACATGTATCCCTATAGGAGAAAACAGAGTGAAACCTCAAAATGAAACCGGTTGCTGCCAACGAACGGTTTAACCTAGAAGAACGAAACTTGGCAAGCCAAGTGGGATTGGTGTACTGATCATTACCTGAAAGTTTCATCAAGATTGGGTGAAAAAGTGTGTGCTGAGATTTCAAGCAACTCGTAGTTTTTTGGAAGCTTGGCAGGCCCTTTCCATGAAAGTGATTCTCGCCAGTCTCTGCTTAGGGCTACATCAACAGCAAACAAACCATAGAGATAGAACTTGAAACTGCTTTATTGTGTCAAGTTTCAAAGAGCTAGCACAAACCGTGTTTGATTTAGAGTTCCAAATACATGTATCCCTATAGGAGAAAACAGAGTGAAAACCTCAAAATATAACCGGTTACTGCCAACGAACGGTTTAATCTTGAAGAACGAAATTTGGCGAGCCAAGTGGGATTGGGTACTGATCATTACCTGAAAGTTTCATCAAGATTGGGTGAAAAAGTGTTTGCTGAGATTTCAGGCAACTCTTAGTTTTTTGGAAGCTTGGCAGGCCCTTTCCATGAAAGTGATTCTCGCCAGTCTCTGCTTAGGTCTACATGAACAGCAAACAAACCATACAGATAGAACTTGAAACTGCTTTATTGTGTCAAGTTTCAAAGAGCTAGCACAAACCGTGTTTGATTTAGAGTTCCAAATACATGTATCCCATATAGGAGAAAACAGAGTGAAACCTCAAAATGAAACCGGTTACTGCCAACGAACGGTTTAACCTAGAAGAATGAAATTTGGCGAGCTAAGTGGGATTGGGGTACTGATCATTACCTGAAAGTTTCATCAAGATTGGGTGAAAAAGTGTGTACTGAGATTTCAGGCAACTCGAAGTTTTTTGGAAGCTTGGCAGGCCCTTTCCATGAAAGTGATTCTCACCAGTCTCTGCTTAGGGCTACATCAACAGCAAACAAACCATAGAGATAGAACTTGAAACTGCTTTATTGTGTCAAGTTTCAAAGAGCTAGCACAAACGGTGTTTGATTTAGAGTTCCAAACACATGTATCCCTATAGGAGAAAACAGAGTGAAACCTCAAAATGAAACCGGTTACTGCCAACGAACGGTTTAACCTAGAATAACGAAGTTTGGCGAGCCAAGTGGGATTGGTGTACTGATCATTACCTGAAAGTTTCATCAAGATTGGGTGAAAAAGTGTGTGCTGAGATTTCAGGCAACTCGTAGTTTTTTGGAAGCTTGGCAGGCCCTTTCCATGAAAGTGATTCTCGCCAGTCTCTGTTTAGGGCTACATCAACAGCAAACAAACCATAGAGATAGAACTTGAAACTGCTTTATTGTGTCAAGTTTCAAAGAGCTAGCACAAACCGTGTTTGATTTAGAGTTCCAAATACATGTATCCCAATAGGAGAAAACCAGAGTGAAACCTCAAAATGAAACCGGTTACTGCCAACGAACGGTTGAAGAACGAAATTTGGCGAGCCAAGTGGGATTGGTGTACTGATCATTACCTGAAAGTTTCATCAAGATTGGGTGAAAAAGGGTGTGCTGAGATTTCAGGCAACTCGTAGTTTTTTGGAAGCTTGGCAGGCCCTTTCCATGAAAGTGATTCTCGCCAGTCTCTGCTTAGGGCTACATCAACAGCAAACAAAACATAGATATAGAACTTGAAACTACTTTATTGTGTAAAGTTTCAAAGAGCTAGCACAACCCGTGTTTGATTTAGAGTTCCAAATACCTGTATCCCTATAGGAGAAAACAGAGTGAAACCTCAAAATGAAACCGGTTACTGCCAACGAACGGTTTAACCTAGAAGAACGAAATTTGGCGAGCCAAGTGGGATTGGTGTACTGATCATTACCTGAAAGTTTCATCAAGATTGGGTAAAAAAGTGTGTGCTGAGATTTCTGGCAACTCGTAGATTTTTGGAAGCTTGGCAGGCCCTTTCCATGAAAGTGATTCTCGCCAGTCTCTGCTTAAGGCTACATCAACAGCAAACAAACCATAGAGATAGAACTTGAAACTGCTTTATTGTGTCAAGTTTCAAAGAGCTAGCACAAACCGTGTTTGATTTAGAGTTCCAAATACATGTATCCCTATAGGAGAAAACAGAGTGAAACCTCAAAATGAAACCGGTTACTGCCAACGAACAGTTTAACCTAGAAGAACGAAATTTGGCGAGCCAAGTGGGATTGGTGTACTGATCATTACCTGAAAGTTTTATCAAGATTGGGTGAAAAAGTGTGTGCTGAGATTTCAGGAAACTCGTAGTTTTTTGGGAGCTTGGCAGGCCCTTTCCATGAAAGTGATTCTCGCCAGTCTCTGCTTAGGGCTACATCAACAGTAAACAAACCATAGAGATAGAACTTGAAACTGCTTTATTGTGTCAAGTTTCAAAGAGCAAGCACAAACCGTGTTTGATTTAGAGTTCCAAATACATGTATCCCTATAGGAGAAAACAGAGTGAAACCTCAAAATGAAACCGGTTACTGCCAACGAACGGTTTAACCTAGAAGAACAAAATTTGGCGAGCCAAGTGGGATTGGTGTACTGATCATTACCTGAAAGTTTCATCAAGATTGGGTGAAAAAGTGTGTGCTGAGATTTCAGGCAACTCGTAGTTTGGAAGCTTGGCAGGCCCTTTCATGAAAGTGATTCTCGCCAGTCTCTGCTTAGGGCTACATCAACAGCAAACAAACCATAGAGATAAAACTTGAAACTGCTTTATTGTGTCAAGTTTCAAAGAGCTAGCACAAACCGTGTTTGATTTAGAGTTCCAAATACATGTAT